>NW_008656379.1:0-38186 GCF_000695815.1 Acanthisitta chloris | reverse complement strand
CCGCTGTCGGCCCATCGCTGCTCCCCGCGGGAGGATGTAAACTTTGCTAGAGATCGCTGAGCGCTGCCTGCCAGAGCCTCCTTACCGCTCCGGGGTTCCTCCTCACCTGCCCTGTTCGTATTGTTCAGGCTCTCGAGGATTTGCCCTTCTCCCCCTGCCTTTGCCCTTCTCCCCCTCCCTTTGGCCCTTGGGCTTCTTTCTGTTCTATTTTCATGGATAAATTCACATCCTACTTTTTGTCGTGGCTGTGTGAGTGCAACTCTTGGGTAGAGATCTCTGTGAGAGTTGTGGTTTGGGTTATCAGCTACAGACACCTCCAGGACACCTCCCTTCTCCCCTCCTTCTCCAAAGTAATGCACCCAACAATGGGAGAGCCACCCTGGAAACTGCAGAGCACTTGGAAGTTTGCTGAGCAGCCAAACTGGTCCCTAGTGAGCATCCTGAAAAAGTCAGCACAGATGTTTTATATATCTTTTCCTCAGAGCCCAAGCCACTTCTGCATGTTCAGTGGCATTTTCTGCAGCTCCTGTGCTTCCTGTAGGTTTTCTTTAAGAGTCTGATATTCTATTCCCAGACAAATACAAATTTAATGCTTAGAAATACAATTTGGTGATGGCACAGGTCACAGAGCAAAGCAAACTGTGCAGAGGAAGTGCAGCTTGTCCCTTGTTGGATGTGCAGGTGGGGCCTGAACTATCAACAGAGTCTTGAAACACATTTGGGCAATAAACAGGAGTTAGAGTCCAGGTGACTTTCCACCCCTCAGTGCTGAACAATGTCTCATGCACTGAGAATGCCCCTTCTGTGCCTCAGAGGCATTGAACTTGCACTTCTCCTTTGTGTTGGCAAATCTGTTGTCTGGAGCTCAGTAAAACAGCACAGAACCCACAGGAGTGTGAAAACTGCTGCTTTAAAGATAAGTTAAAGATGCTGTGAAGGGAAGCACCACGTGAATACCTTCGTGGGCATCAGAAATGTGCGTGCAAGTGAACCCAAATTTCTGAGGGAAGATTGGCTGAGTGAATTTATCCTTTTGGGGTTCTTGGGTAGATGGAACTGTGGAAAGCTGATCTGTGTGGAATGACCTGTGTGTTGTGGTACTTGTGTTTCATTTTGGTGGAGACAGTGCAAAATTCCATAGCACTTCACCCTCTGGGATCCAGTTTGTGTGTTGGACTTCTCTGGCAAAGTTGACAAGTAACATTTCTGTCAGGAGTAGATTTAGTCTCTGTTTTTAAAATCCTTATTCCTTTATTAGCCTTTTAAACATGGAAAACCAAAACACTGAACTGTTTTTAAGTTGCATTTTTTTCTCGTTCCAGTGAGATGTAGTTTGATACTTGGCAAACTGCATCAGTTGTTTCTGGGTGATTTAACTTGAGAGATGAAAACAGAGTTCTGAGTGTTTGCATGCAGAATTCTGGGGCTGCAGCTGCACAACTTCTTCAGCTCTGTCAGAAAATGCGTTGGGTTTTGTTTTTTAATGGGCCGGATAAGAAATGCATTTTGACACAAAAGTCATTCCAGGGTAGTGTATTTTTTATGAGAAACATAATTTAGGGAGAGTTGTGCAGATGAAATGTGTCTGAAATGTTTTCTCATGCTCAGGTTTCTTTCTGCAGTGTTTAGAAATATGTAAATAGTATAAATGCTCAGTGGTACAGGAACAGACAAATGCAAAGAATGCAGGGCTGGAAACAAAAGTTATAGTTACCTCTGTAAAATGCTTTCAGAGTAATTTAATCTGATGGTGAAAAAAATGTGAATTTCCTTTTTGGCTTATCCTGATGCTTCTTGGGCTGTTTGCATTTTGAATAATTTTTCAGCTGTTAAATTATTTATAATTGAAAAGTATTTCCAAACATAGATTTGCCAGGGTTTTTTAACATCAACAGCCGTGCATCAAGTGAAGATTGACAATATTTTTAACTTCACTGTGAGCCTTAAAACCCCTAGTTTTGCAGAAGTTGGGCTGTGTCAGGTCCTGAAGCTGCTGCAGTGATGCCTCCTCGTGCCTGTTAGCTGAGGGCAGGAGCTGTGAGGAGCTTCTTCGTCCTCGTGTGTCTGGGAAAGTTATTATTCTCATAAATTAAGTGTGCTGAGAGTCAGTTAATAAATTTTTATGTGTTCTATAAATTATCTGCGTTTTCTACCATACAAACCTGCCTGTTATATTGAAGGAAAGCTTTTTTTAGTAGTAACTCTGATCCCTGACAGTCAGTAGAACCTGTGCATGTCTTCAGGGCAACTCCTGGTCTTCCTTTTAACAACTGCTCTCATTGCTGTCAGTATTTTGACAATATAACCTAAATATAAAATGAAATTAGCAGACCCAAATGATTTTGTGTGTGTCTAACACATTATATTTATACTAAAGCAGAACTTCTTGCATTTTTGCATTGTTTTGTTAGTTTATTTCTAACATGTTCACTGTGTGGTTTCTGTTGAGCTGTTGAATGTGAGCTGTGAATAAGAAATCTTCATGGTGTTATTTTCTCCTCGTCTTTTGTATATCTTTTTCTGCTCCCAAATATTATACTTTTGAAGTTTAAAAAAAGATACAGATTTCTACTTTCTTTTATATATATGTATATTTTATATCTCTCTCTGTATCATTCCCTCTCTCTCCTCACAAGGGATTACAGAACAGCCTTGGTTTATTTTTCCTTCAGAAGAATACAGTGTAGTAATTCTTTTGTGTTTAACACTTAAGGGCTCTCTATTGCCACTGCAAAAGGGTGTGACTAGTTTATCCAGATTGGCACATTTTTTGTACAAATCAGCAAGATCTGAAATCTTTGCATTCTTCTTCCGAGTGTGCGTCAGCGGCTGGTGATCTGCTCCGCTCAGAGCAGAAAGCAAATGAAGCTGTTGTTAAGCAAAGGCCGTGGAGACAGGACAGGAGTTGTGCGGTAAATATTGCGGGGCCAACAGTGAAAACTCAGTCGGTGGAGATCTGTTGATGCAGGAGCAGAGCAGGAGTGTCTGTCAGCAGCAGAACACACCGGCGGAAACTCAATGCCGTCGCTGTGCTCTCGCTGAGAGCAGCCGTGAGTGATACCAGCATTATGAGCCTCTGACAGCACTGAGGAGCTCCAGGTTTGCCTATGCAAATGCCACAGACCAGCCGTGCATTTTCATGCAGATCTGTGCCATTGTAGCCCAGTCCAGATGTTCTGCAGCTCTGCTGTTCTTATGGCTGGATTTTATGGGCTTTTCCAACAGAAATATCAAACTATGCAGTGACTTAGCTGAGTCTAGCGAAGACAAAGGCTGAGCAGGATTTTATTGCAGTTGTGGCCAATTCTGACAGTAAAACTCAAATCTCCAAAATGCAAAGCTCTAAGAAAGTCTATTTGAAGAAGGTATTTTATTTCTTGAGAGATGTGGAAGCAAACGAACACAAACCCCTTACTCCTGGGCCAGGAAGCACATACACTCATGGGGTATTTCCACTCTTGAACGTGCAGTGTCTGACTGATTTGGGCATTGGGACCTCAGCGTTCTTTGCTGGTAACACATGAAAGTTTGTGATTCATGTTGAGTTCAATTTTCAGTTACTTTTCTTAGCTGAGAACAGCAGCTCTGAAACCTGACGTGGTACTGCCACGTTCGCTGTGGGTCACGGGAAGGTTTCCGCTGCAACACCTCAGTCATAGAGGCTTCTACAATGTCCTAGTGCTGTTCGACTGGCCACAATGTGCCGAAAATAGCAACATTTTATCTTCTCATCCCACTCTGCTCTCCTCCGCCCTGGGACTTTGTGAGCTTTTACACCCAAACCCTGTTCTGGAGGCTGTGCTGGATATGTGGGGTTTGCTTCTGCTGTTGAAGGAGTTTAGTCGCATGAATTTAATTTCATGCATATATATTTTCTACAAATTCCTGTTATAGATAACTAAAAATAAATTGTGGGAACTTCTCCCCCTAATAATTGCTGTGCTTGTTGTGTTTTCCACTTATTCTTTTCCTTGTAAGTTTTGGATTGGTATCCAAAGTTTTATATTAACATTCAAACTTTTTTTTTTTTGCCTAAAGAACTAATTTTTGTTGCTGATGCAGTTTCATGAAGAGTTGGCAAAATGCTGCCTCAGCCAGCTGCATGTTTATCTGGACATACTGAAGTCGCATAAAGAGAAGGGACAAATCACTCTCAAGCAACGACATTGTATTTGTAAAACTAAGTTAATTTCCCTTTTGATGTTAACAAGCTGATTGCTCCTTTCTTTCCCCGTAGCATTGAGAGGATTGCAGTGGCATTCTAAGGTCATTTAAAACCATGACAAGCTCAGTCGGACAGAAGAAAGTCTCGTCCAGACAAAGGAAGTGTGGGTTCTGCCGCTCCAACCGGGATAACGAATGTGGGCAGCTGCTGATGTCGGAGAACCAGAAGGTGGCGGCGCATCACAAGTGTATGGTGAGAGCCGGGACGGGGATGGAGCCGGGAAAACATTCCAAACACGTGCACAGTCCAGCGCGCTTGGAATTGGCACACGTGATTAACCACTGCCGTTTGAAATTTTTGTGGGTTTCATGTCTATAAATGTTCCCTCTCGCTCATACCCTTCAAAGTTAAAATCCAAGTTCTGTCTTTGCTGTTTTAGCTGTTCTCGTCCGCACTGGTTTCCTCACACACTGATAATGAGAGTCTTGGGGGATTCTCTATTGAAGATATTCAGAAAGAAATAAAAAGAGGCACCAAACTGGTGAGTGTCTGGTTTTGGCTCTTGCAAATGGAAGGCAATATTTCCTTACCTGCCATGAGGTTTACAGTGAACTTGTTCAGTGGGTTATATCTGGGTATGTGTTTGGTAGAAGTGCTGCCTTTGTGTGAGCTCTGAAATAACTTACAGAAGAAGACATTGAAGTAAAATCGGTCTCAGGTTTATGAACAGAAAACCTCAGTAGACATTGAAATGCAATTTAAATGTCAGTTAACCAACCCTGGAAGTGTCTGCAGGACAAAAAGTAGTTTGTTGATTTCAGTCAAGTTCTGTTCTCACATAAACATGTTATTTTAAGAATTGTAGCTTAGGCATGAAATAATAATTCTGAATTTATTTTTTAATAATTTTTTTGTCGTATTTTCCATCATTGGCCAATGTAGACGGTTGTAGCAGATGTGCATTTTTTTTCAAGCATATTTCAAAACTCCTTTACAAAATATGCCCATTTTTCTCTTTCATGAGCTGCACATAAGCAGTGATTTCTATTTAATATTTTCTGTTAGGTTTCTTAAAGAAACACACATTCTAGGGACCTGGCAAGGACATTTTTGTGCCTTTACCAGGACTTGGTTTTGCTTCCAAAATCTGACTTTAACTACCAAAGGAACTTTTATTGCACCTTTTGTATTGACTGATGCTGTGAATGTAGATGTCTTAGGAGGTGTGTGAGTACAATAGTGATTACACCTTGACCAAATCAGTGAGGTTGGGCAGCAATGACTTTTTTTAGTTCCTGAGAAGCAAATTCCTGAGGGGTTTTTAATTTTTATTTTCTTTTAAATTTAGATTTAGTTGTTTTCCATTTGGGGAAATAAGTGAGGTTATTTTTAAAATAACTTTAACATATGATCAAATTGCTCCTTATATTAAAACCTTTCAGCTGAATTATTTAAAGTACTTTATTTAGCTGTTCTCGGACTGCTAAGAGAAGTCCAAAGTGTTGTTGTGGAACTACAGTTATATAATAATAGTCTAATATTTCATTTGAATCTTTTCCAGCACAGGGAACTTTATTTTCTCTCATTGGCTGAAGCATAAAGAAATAACTGTTCACAAGTGATTCATGTTGTCATTAGGAATTTCCAAAGAACATGGTAGTAAAGGGAACTAGAGATCTTAAAGAAACTTTTAGATTCTTGGGTCTCTTAGAGGTTTTTTTTTAAGGTTATTTCTTTTTATGTCTTTGGAGGTTTCTGTCTCTTCATTTCTGAACCTCTTTATGTTCCTTTCCTGATGCAACAGCTGCACAGAGTCAGTGCACTGTGAGTTAAGTAATTATAGGGAGAGCTTGGACTAAACTTGTCTGCTGACAGGATTTCCATAGTCTGTCTCCTTCAGGAGGTGCTGCTGGGCAGCTGTGCACTGAAAATCGAGGCCAAAGTGACTGATTGACACGTTGGAGCCCTTCTGACTGCAGTGTAGATCTGCCTGAGAAAAGTTGTAGGTTCAAACCTTAATGGGTCACTCATAAAAACTTATGAAGTCTAAATATTTGGGAGTACAAGGCACTGATACCTTCACTATTTCTGTTAGCTGTGCAGGGAGGATTGTGTTTTTTTAAAGAACTGATCTATTTTGCAGCTTGTCAAACTTCACATGTACCTGATAGGGAACTAATGGCAGTGACTGCTTGGACAGCAGGACTTGTGCCAATGGGATAAATGTTTTATTCCTTACAGGAAACATAGACCAATAAATAAATCTAAAATTTTGTGTAGTCTGTTCTGTTCATAAAGACACATCATGGTGTTTGCAGAAGGTTTTATTTCAGTCATTTCTGCCTTTCAAAAACCTGAGGTACTGACTACAATTGATTGGATAGGTATCATTTCAGCCTAGGCTTCTATGAAAAGCTTTGATCAGCAATTGTTATGTATTAAACCATAATGTATAACAGATTCATGAGATGAAACACCCAGACAAATTGGATAACAACTAGGGAACAGTATATAACTGCTGTTTCAGAGCTTGCAGAGGAGTAAATGGAGATGATCCTCTTTGACATTTTTACTGTTCAGTTGACTTTGTTAAAATTGAAACACAGCCTAGTGGTATATTTGGTACCTTTGGGGATATATTTTTTTTGGCATATTTGAGACTTGACTAAGCAAGTGCATTGAGCAGAAAATGTATCCACAAAGGTATATGTAGGTGTATCCTACATTGCACAACTAGGCTTATGGATTTGGAATTGATTGTAACCTTTCAGGGGCTTAGGCAACATGCAGGATACAAGGAAAAAGCTCCAGTTGTTGTAGGAGGTGAGTTTAATGGGAAATTCTGGGATTTTTAGAGCAATCTTATGCCAGTAAAATATAATACAGATAAAAATATTGTTCTACTGTCCATGATTTCCTTTCCTAGCACAGTATAAGGACCATGAGCAACTTAGGAGTGTCACAGCTGACATTTCCTAAGCATTGAGTCTCATATAGAATCATAGAATTTAAGGGTTGGAATGGACCTTACAGATCATCTCCTCCCAACCCCTGCCATGGGCAGGGACACCTCCCAGCACACCAGGATGCTCAGTGCTTCATCCAACCTGGCCTTGAACACTGCCAGGATTGGGGCAGCCACGGCCTCTCTGGGCAACCTGTGCCAGTGTCTCACCACCCTCACAGGAAAAAACTTTTTCCTAATATCTAATCTAAACTTTCCCTCCCTCAATTTGAACCCAAACATGAGAAGAATTAATGGGAAAGAAGAGTAAATCAACAGGCTCCCATTTACCTTTTTCTGCAAAATAAAGAGCAAAATTTAATCTAATTGAAATGAATTCATTGTATTTAACAAATATTTCATTGAATTCAGTGGTTTGGAAATGACCTAAGGAAATAACCTAAGGAAAATGGAAGTAAAGTTAGCTGCTGATGCTGAGGAAAATTTGCAGGTCATCAGTATTTCTGAGTGCAGGATTCATTGCCAAGTGGATGTCTTTTTCTTTTACCCCTCCTACCGTCATAATTTAATTCAGAATTAAACAGGTACAATTTATGATTTTAACTTCTCTGAAATGGTTGGTACAAACAGAGTATCCCTGGGAGTGCTACTGAGTTGAAGAGCTGTGTCACTTCCATTCAATACATTCCACAAAAATAAATTACTTACTGTCTTCATTGAATGGATAATCAACCTCTGGTGGTTATTGCTCTGCTGCATAATTGCCACAGATCTCTTGATTATACAGTGAATAATGAGAAACACCTGAGAGCAGGAAGAGGAATCCAAGTGCATTTGTTTTGTCACCAGGAATGGTAACTCTTGTGTTTGAACTCAGAATTCCCAAGCCAACAGTAAGAGGAATTGTGCTTTCATTTTCTCTCCAGATGTGCTCTCTATGCCACTGTCCTGGAGCGACCATTGGCTGTGATGTGAAAACGTGTCACAAGACATATCACTACTACTGTGCTCTGCATGATAAAGCTCAGATAAGAGAGAAACCTTCACAAGGCATTTACATGTAACTATTCTTTATTTGCTCTGTTTGTTTTTCTGTTTATATTTCACATTCTTTGTTTAAAAAAAACCAACAACAAAGCAAAACGAAAAACCCACTTTGGAATCTAAGCAAAACTTGCAAAAAAGTTCTAATGATGATTGTGGCATTCAAACAGTGATGTGCTAGAAAAGCATATTTTCACTGCGAGATTTGTTTATCAGTGAGTCTTACAAGTGGGAGAAAAATGTACTGGCATTTAAATTTAAAAGATGAGTAAATAACTTGTGAATCGTGACTGACTTGACAGTTTTCAACTACTTTGTTTATAGGATTTTATGTCGAAAACACAAGAAAACTACGCATAACTCTGAAGGTAAAATTATTCCATATAAATTTTTCCCATTATAGAAAGATACTTGCTTAAATTTCATTTTTCTGGAGAATGTTTTCAGTAAAAATTAGAGCTACTTTTTTTTTTTTTTTGAGAGAGAGAGACAATGAGTTTGGAAGTCAATCTGAGTTCTGTGTTTTCTCTAAAAATTATTGGTTGAGGTGGAGAGAAACCCAAACCATAAATTTTAGGGTGTTCTAAAGATATGATGCTCCATGAAAGCAGAGTTTGGATAGAAGTTACTCATTCCCTTCTGGGAAGAAGCTGGCTCATATTTGTAGTTAAAATTAACATCTGAAATATTTGTCAGGTAACAGCTGATTTTTGCTACTGCTAACGTTCCTAAATATTCACTGGTTTTGGAACTATTGAACAGAGCTTAACTCTTTAAATACTAAGCACCCAATAGTGAATGAAAAGGGCTATGATCAGGTCACTTACAGATCTATTTCTGAGTCATTTTGGTTAAAAAAAGCTGTGTGGATCATTCATAAAAGCTGTATATCTTTGCAGAGGAGAGAAGTGAAATGCCACAAACGCAGATAAATCCTGTGGTCTGTTAAAATTCCAAACTAGTTGTGCTGATGTGCATTTATTAAGGTCTTTTTCCTTGTTTCTACTATGTCTGAGTTTGGGTAAGCAAACAGTTGGTAGTTTGCCTTTTGCATTGCTTTCACCTGAAATGTCATCAGACTGAACTGATGAGCAGTAAGTGACTGTTCAGTGAGGATCAGATTTCATCAATTGCTTCAGTCTCTCTGCCAAGTATATTTTTGAGGTAATATTCTGCTTTTATGCTGTGGGTAGGAGATACATTAATGATGAGGTTTGGATACTACTTCAGTGTTCAGAAAGGTACTGAAGGCAGTAGAAAATCCCAAATGAAAATGCATTTTTTTCTCTTTAGTCTGTTAAATCATTATTGTCATGTGCTTATATATAAAACTCTCATTTGGCTTTTACTGGGTTTAAATAAGAGAAGTCATGGTAGTTCTCCAAAGAGACAAGGCCACGTTGTCTTGTTGTTTGGCACTTTGTTTCTTTGCTTTGGGGGTTGTATTGTGTGTTAGCAGAAACAGAATGTGAAAGACATTTGAGTCCAGAGATATTAATTTCTTTAACTAATTTTTAAACATAATCTTTTATACTTGCTCACAAATGGCTCAGTGTTTGTCATCTGTGTAAAATGCCTCCAGTTCTGCATGGGGCAGACCACAGCTCCTGCTCAGAATTCCTTGCAGGATCTGAGCTTGTGCTGTAAGAGTTTTCAGAAATCATTAGCTCCAATTTTAGTGTCATTTTCTAACAGCAAAGACTTTTACATTGTATGTGAATAGATCTGTCTGAGAAGACATGGGAAAAATTCCTGGAGGCATAATGGCTTTTTTCTTAAGTGCTGATTGTGGCAGTTTATTAAAACATTAAACTAGACTCATCCAAAGAGACTTTTAGGTTGAGGGCAGGAGAAGAGGAATAAGCAATATAACTCAGAAAAGCTGAGGCCTAAGAGCCCAATGATATCTTAGTTAGCATTTAACTTTGCCCACATTTTTTTGTTCAAAATATTTAGCTCTGTTATGCTTTACACTTGTAGAAATAACTTTGCACTTCTAGAAATATGTGTAGCTATACTTCACAGTTCTGTTTTCTGATTTCTGTTCAATATGTGACTGAAATTCTACCCAGTGCTCTTTTTAGTCCATGCAGTTTAGGAAACTGTACCCATAGAATAATCATTACTTACAGTTGTGGATTTGATAATGCCAGAAGCTGCAGCTCTTTTGTGAGAGACTTTTAAATCAAAGGAAGTAGAAACATATTTCATCTGTCTGATACAATGCTGCAAGTAATTTCCATAGCAATGGTATTTTGCTACTTTGAGAACTAATTGCCTGTAGCAGACAGAAAAATACAGGGTGGTTTTCAGAGTTTCAGAAGGGACTTGGGAGGGTTTGTTTCTTAATGTTTAAATGCTGAAGTTTGCTTAGTGAAATGACAACCAGAAGGGGTTGGATGGTGAGATGAAGCCTTATATATGTATTTTATTTCTTGTTGAAAATGTGAATGTCAAGGAGGCATTTAAATGTGAAAGAACAGTGGGGTGTGAAACCAGAAAGGACTGGTGAGAGAGAGAGAGAGAAGACTGATGCTAACATAGCAGCTTTTTTTTCCTCTTGTTTCAGTTTCACTTTCGTGAGTCTTTGCTCTTAGCACTGTTTTCATAACAGAATGGTTAAAGCTCATCTGTGGTTCTGTCACTCAGTGTCACAGGGACACTGGAATTATCAGTCTTTAATGGAAACTTATTGCTCAGCTCTGTTTTTTTAAAATTTTTTTTCTGGGGTGGTTTTGTCCTTGTTCAGTTTCAAACATCTGTGTGTTTTATCCTTTGTTCTCTGCATCCAGATTTAATTGTTGCAGTCCAAATATTTGTATTATGTCACTTCTGTCAGTAGGTGTTTGAAGAGATTTTAGGAGGGTTTGGTTTGGTTTGTCCAGAGCAGTTTATTTTCTTCAGGCAGCACTGCTGCATAGCAGTGAGATTTTTCCTTCCCTTCCCTAGAAGATAGATGCTTTGGGATTGTACTTGCTTAAGTCCAAGATCTGACTTGTACTTTTGTTAGCAGTTCTAGTTTAAAAATAATATCTGTTAACCATTTAGTAACAGGTTCAGAAAATTTTTGAGGCTGCATAGAAATGTGGTTGAAGGAGTTCCGCTGAAATTAAAAGTTACCCAGGAAAACTTAATAAAAAGGACCTCTTAGATGTTATTTATTGCTGTCATGAAGTTCAAGTGGTGTAAGGATTCATCAGACTTGGTATCTCTCTGCTCATCAAGACAGAATTAATGAGCAATGGGAGTTCATTTTCCTTTAATTGACAGGAGCTGCTGAACTACCTTCTGTTTTCTTTGAACTGAAAAGTGGGAAACACAGCAGCAGAGTCTTGTGCTCTTAAGTTCATTGTCTGTTGCAGCAGTTGGTTTGTCTCATTACCTGTATGTCCTGACCTTCAGATGATACAGAGCAGGAAAATTCTATTTCTCTGGTATTTCCTTTGTGTGCTTCAGAGTGATTCTTCCGTGCTGTATTCCCACTAACTGCAAAAAGGACATCTAGATTTTTGCCTTGCTAGCTGCAAACCTGACAAAATAACCTTACCTGAACTTCAGATAATAGCTTAATTCATGATTTCAGCCAAGCTGTCTCAGCTTTCAGTACCTAACAGGTTACAGGAATTGTTGCCAGTGCTTTCCTACTGTCACAGCTAACTATTAGTTGAATTACTGTGCAGTTTGATACAATTGCATTTATTCTTTTTGAAGAATGGAGTATTGTTGGACTAAGGTTTTGGAACTGTTTGTTGGGATTTATTCCGATGCACTGGAAATAATTGTTGGAAAATGGAAAAACTGTTCTCTCTCAGTTCCCTGCAGGTGGGGCTTAAAACTAATTCAGCTGCTCAGGAATGGTGTAATATAAACTAAGATGAAAATGTAATTTCATTCTTCTGTTACACAGAGGTAAAACGAAGAGTAGCGAAGAGAGACGTCACTCCTGTTGTTAATGTGTAAAGCAGAAGCTTGAGAGCTGTGGGGTCAGAAAATAAAATGTCCATAATTCCTGTTGTAGCTGTGCTCACAGCCTCAGAGAATTATATTTCCCCAATGGCAATAAGGACATTCCCTGTCTCAGCATCCTCTTCATATTATTCTGAAGGTCAAACATGGAATCTGTGCTACTCATACTGCTCAGTACGTTGAGTCAGGATAATATTCTCTGTGAGACCTATTTAGGTGCTGCAATCCACAGCAAACCGAGTCCTTGTTCAAAGCACTGTGAAAGCCAGAGGGGAAAAACATCTGAAACTTTTTGGCATTATAGTTAGGTAACATTCTGATTCATCTTTGGATTCTTTCAGCAGTGTTTGCTCCCTGTTGCATGTTCTGTAGCAGTGGCTGCAGCAGACGTTTGCATCAGTGCACTCAGGTCTAACAGTTGCTGCAGCATTGCAGTTTTTTGGTTCTGTTGGAGGATGGTGACAGATTCTTCCTGGGCTCTGCTGGCTCAGCCTGCTTGTTGTCTGTCTTCTGGAGAATGCTCTGGATGTGGCATCAGATGTTTACGTGGTATTCCCACAAAAACAGTCAGTCCAGGCAGTAAATTGGTGATGTTCCAGTACAGACTAATGAGGGTTTGTGCAGAAGCATCACAATGGGGTTTTCTTATGGGAAAACACACAGCTGAAGGAAAAGGAAAAATGTCAAAGTCATGTGGAGAATGGTTTGTCCTATGGTGTTTTGATTCTCCTTCTCATCTAGGCAAGGTGGTAGACAAGCAGAAGCTCAGTCAGCTAACTGATACGTGAGAGGTTTATCATACCAGTGCTCATAAGCTTTGTGATTGGGCAAAGAAGCCAAGTGTCTTGTCTGTCTTCAGTCCTTGCCAACGTTTGTTTGCTTGAAAAAGCATTCAGGTTGTGTGGCTATGAAGGACTGTTTTATCCATTTTCCATATTAAATATGCTTAATTACAAAAATAATCTCAAGTGCTTTAGAACATAGGTACCATTCAGTCAAAAATAACTGCTGGACAAGAGTCATCAGTTCCTTGAAGTATTTTGTACCTTTGGAAAAGATATTAGTGGTAGGACCTAAAGGATCATTTAATTTTTTTCTTCTCTACTCTTACTTTAGTTTAGATATGTTTCATGTAACTTAGTCTTTTTCCACAGAAAAAGAAACCTCCAAAATTACATTCAGCATTTTGATTGTTAATTTCACATCATTTGCTGATAACTGCTGTTATTTCATGGTCAGTTTACCTGATTTTGTGTTTGCTTGCAAGGGGTTTTGTGCAAATCTCTGGTTCTTATTAGTGCTTATAGATGAATCACATTTTTAGTATTAAATACTGGGCCAATACAGTTTTCTGGGGGTTTTTTGACATTTCAGTTTAAAATCATCATGTTGGCACATATGGTTCATTGGGTTTCAGCCATATTTTAAGGTGATCTTACTTTAACATACTGAGGTACTTTCTTCTTTCTCTGTTATATTCTGTTTCTCTTCTAAAAATCTAGTAGGCTTGATTTTGTTCTTTGAATTTTTTTACTTTCTCTTTCATCCCAAATGCCTTGTAAAACTTCAACTACACATGTGTGATTTCAGATTTACATAGCAGCATGTCTGAGCCACTTCCATATGACAAATTTTGGCTTCTTTTTATGTCCAGTCCTACTTGCAAATACAGTTTGCCAGTCAGTTTTGTTAATCATCTTCCTCACACAGACTCAGCTCCCTTTGCTTCTGGCTCACTTAGTCTGTTGTTATAGGTAATTGAAGAGGTCTGTAGAGCAGTGTTTATGGAACACATCCTCTTTTTATTTGTTCCTTCACAAGCTTTAAATCACTTGATTATTTTGTTGTTTCACTTTACTGTAGCTTTAGGAAGGGATGATTCCATGTGTATTTCAAGCTGGTGCAATCTAGAATAGATCAGTGATATCTCAACCTCTTCTCTGCCAAGCCTTATTTTAAACAGCAAAACATCTTGATCTTTTTCCTTGTAGCCGTGATCAAAGGAGAAATTTTAGATTTCTCTCTGAAGCTCAGTCTCCCTGTGAACAGTTGATGTAAGACAGCATTTTGCCAGGCTCCTTCCTGTGGTACCTTGTACTGCTCGTGGATTTCTGAAATGCAGAGTGGGGGCTTGTTGCTGCTCATCTCTTTTGTTCATCTGAATTTACAATACCATATTCTTAGGGGCTTTTAAAAATGTATATTGTTTTCTCTTGATTTCATAGAATCATGGAATTTTAGGAGCTGGAATGGACCTTACAGGTCATCTAGTCCCATGGGCAGGGACACCTCCCCTGAGAGCAGGTTGCTCAAGGTTTCATCCACCTTGGCTTTGAACTCTACCAGGGCTGGGGCATCTACTACCTCCCTGGGCAACCTGTGCCAGTGTCTCACCACCCTCACAGGAAAAAACTTTTTCCTAATATGTTTTCTACCCTTAACTCCCCTTCTCAAGCCTGACTGTGTACTGAGCTCATGTTTTCAGATCTAGTGTTTAGGGACTTCTGAGGGAAGCTCATAGATAGCTCCTGTGCAGACTTTAGTTAAAGTTACATTGAGAATATTGTGATGATTTAAAAAATCAATGCAGTGAGGGGATATGGGATGGGGGGAAGCTGAGGAATATCTAGAGAGTCTCAGGGGATTCAGAGGATGGGTGAGATCCGTGATAAGCATCACCTGGTCAGGGAGGAGTTGAACAACTTTTTGTGTTTTCCTTAGTTCAAGCTGACATGAGAAGTTGGAAACACCCAACCATCAGATGCCAGGGACACAGGGTAAGCTGGCAGTGGGCTTGAGGGGAGGGATAGGGCACCAACCAAATGGTATATGAAACATAAAGACCACCCAAGGCAGGTGTGTTTGCAGCTGGTTACAGTCTGTTCCATTGCACTAGTGCATAGTGCTGTAAAAACAAGAGAACTTTAACCTTTGAGGTATCAGTCTGACAGGTACATGTGGCAGAGCAGATCCTCACAAATTGGTGGTGTTAGTTTGTAGGTCCATGTCACTTGCAGGAGGAGACCTAAAGGAATTGTATTTTCATGAAAGAGTCTTGTAGCATCTTGATTTCAGTGAAGTCTGGACTTTTCTGGAAGGACTAGTTTGGAGCACAGAAGAGGAGTTCTCCTTTGAGGAAAGCTGTGTGATCTTCATGGCTTTTTATGTTACATTGAAACCATCTTTTAAAAATACATAATTTTTACTTGTCAGATCTTAAATATACTAATAGTTGTAGGCTAAAAAATAGAACTGAAGAACTTACTCTCTTAGGAGGCTGTGGCATTTCTAATCAAAAGTTGGATTTCAGTGTGTGTGCTTGGTTTTGGCAATTATGATTCAAGCCCAGTTTTGTAAGTGTGACTGTGGAGAGTTCAGGACATGCTTTGATGTTATTTAGAAAATAAGGGTGGACTAAGGGGGGGAAAGCATTGTGGTTGGCAGAATGATAAGGAGCTTTCGAAAAAAACAAGGAATGATGATGAATGGACTACATTTTTCTTCATCAAATACAGCAGGGAAATCCATGGGATTATTTTAGAAGGAATATTTTAAACTTCTTCCTGGTGTTATTTAAAGGATCACAAGTTCAACAGTCATATTTTTGTAAGACTTTATTTTTCTAGACTAACTATCTATGATTTCTGTTAATGTAAAAATAGAGATCCACAGATTTCTTGTAGTAATTGGTGGAGAACTCGTGATGAGGAACAAGATAAGATAATGCTTCTCTTTGGAAGAGGTTTTCAAGGGTGTAACACAATTCGCTCTATGCAGTCTGAAAAGTCGATATCTAAATTGCATAATCTTGTTTGAGGAACTCAGCAAGTGATGATAAATGAAAACTAACATGAAGTAGTAAATTCTGAGGAGAATATGTAAAATGTATTGTTCCATCAGATAATCCATGTCATCATGTGTTTTGTTTTCTCAGAGTAAAATAAATGGAGCTTTTGACATCCCGTTCGATTAGAAAAGAGTAGTATATATGTTACAGAATAGGGATGTTGTAGACAGCCTGATCTATTTTGGTAGTGACTTGGGCATATCTGCACATAGCTGAGTCATCTGTCAGTTGAAACCAAAATAATTTGCAGATCTGTATAAACGTCAGTATAACCTGTTGTGATGCTCTTGGGTGAGTTTTCTGTCCTTCACTAATAACTGTGCAGAAGCCTTAGCTTTCCCAGGGATTAGCACAGATAGGACAGACTGAGCTGCACGAGATGCCCTTGTGTGCCAGGCTGGGGCCAGGGGTCAGGTGTCTTCTGCTCCCAGCTGGTGCCTGTGGAGTATGTTCAAACTTTTGTGCAGCTGAGTCACTGTTAATTCTGAGACAGAAATGTGGTTTCATTTTTATGTGGTAAGAGATAAGAAAGACGAGTTCTGGCAAAGCAGCATTTAGCCTCAAAACAAGGTGTCCTGTATGGATATTAAAACCATATGGCAATATCTGTAAGGTAGACATTCCAAATCTTCTGATTACCATTTCCTTCTGTTTGGGGGCTCATACTGGTGTTTGTGGTTTAGATTTTGAGAAGAAAAGTCCCTCAGCAGGGTCTGTGCATGTGTCCTTTAACAAGTCTGCCAAAAGGTGTTTGCAGTGGAGCAGGGGTGGGTTACATGTCTGAAGAGAAAGAGAAGGCTGCTCCTGCAGGCAGAGGTTATTAGATATAGCTATCAGCTATAACTTAACCAGATCTTAAGCTTGCAGAATTGATCTGTATTAGCTGTAGAGCTTTGAGCACTCCCAAGGACAATCTGCTCCAACGCTGGACGACAGCTCTGCGTAGCAGTCAGCACCTGAGCTGATGTTTGCAAAGGAACTTGTCAGACCTCCTTGGGGAGTCTATGTTAAAAATGTACATTATTACATTCTTAACTGTCTGTAAATACTTTTCCAGGGATGTTGTCAGTGTGGATGATTTTCTGTAAACTGTTGGCTGCGTTTAGCTGTAGATGTACAAATACACAGTAACAAAACGATGTCATAGATTTGTTTCAGAGGCAAAATACATTTCAGTTTCAAAACTTGATGTTAATGGTATAGCCAAATGGTGAATTTTTTTTCTGAAGGCAACAGGCATTAGTTAATGAAGCAAGGAGAGAGGTGTGACTTGGATACACTGCCATGATATCAGGGGCAATTTACGTTGGAGTTGTGCATCCTAAAAAATTCAATTAAAAGCTTATTTCAGGGGTGAAAACGGTTCCTGGCTTCAGTGTAGTTTAATGAGTCAGTGGAGGTACAGATACGTATCTGAGGTCACATCTTGGGTCTGGAAGTTGTAAGAGATGCTAAACCTTCATATGTTGTAAAGATGCAAATCTGTGTGTATGTATAAAGAAGTAAATCATGTTTTCAGGATCTGCACTTGCATGTTTTGTAATAAATGGGGAAAAGTTGCTATTTTTATTTCTGGCAAAATACAGAAAATACAGGTTATGTTTTTTCTTGCCTGGTTTTGGTTTTGGGGGGTTGTGTATTTTGGGTTTGTTTTTTTTTTCTTGGTTTGTTTTGTGTAAATTTTTGAGAATCCTATTTGATGATGTTTTCTAACTTCTAAAGCAGATTTAGAAGAAAGTATCAATGAACACGAGTTGGAGCCTTCACCTCCCAAAGGAAAGAGGAGGGGTCGTAAGGGAAAGCCAAGGAAAACAAATTTAAAAGGGCAATCAGAAGACACTAGATCTACGTCCTCACATGGCACAGATGAAATAGAAAGCAGTTCCTATGTAAGCAGTAAATATGCTAAACTTCTTAGAAGACAGAATTTTATTCTCTACACATATAATTTTTATTAAAATTTGCATTTGTCTGAGCCTCCAGCTGGTGGCCACAGGCTTGTAAAATTACAACCTTACTTGTAACCCAGCAGTATATTTTAGTAAAATGTTTTTCTTTCAGAGAGACAGGTCTCCCCACAGAAGCAGCCCCAGTGATACAAAACCTAAATGTGGATTCTGTCATGCAGGTGAAGAAGAAAATGAAGCTAGAGGAAAGCTTCATATATTTAATGCCAAAAAGGCTGCAGCACACTATAAGTGCATGGTGAGTAACAGTGTTGTTATCCAGGCTGTTCTGTGAATTTTGTCTGAATTGCTCTTTTAGATTTCAGTACAGTACCCTCACATGTACTTATGCATGAGCATTGTCTGTGTGCTGATGATCTCTTTAAGCACTGGAGTGTTGCAAAGTGAGCAATTCATTTATTTTCACTGCGGGCAATATGGATGAAAGTTGGCTTCGTGCTAAGAGATGGAATTAGCTCAGGGAGACTCTTCAGCTTATTAAAAAGGCTCCCTTAGTGTCTAAATGCACATAAAGTATTTAAAAAGGAACAGAGAAAACAGTTTTACCAAAAAGAATCCACTCCAAAAATAAACCAGCTTTGCTCCACAGGCATTCAGACACCGTCCGGGAAGAATCCATGAGCTTCATTAGTGTTCTGACCTGTGGATTCAGGCTGTGACTCCAGTAGAATGGGATGTGGAAGGTCTAGAAAACCCCTGCCTTTAGATGATCACATTCATAGGACTGTCAGCCTGAACAGAACCTCATTTCAATAAACATGAGCAGATAGTTCTCCCTTTCATATCACTTGGTGTGTGAAGGAGGTGTAGAGCTCTGGGTGACAAACCTCAGTGGTTCCTGTTGTTCCTCAAAATGAATAAATAATCCAGGCAATCTGTGGAGTTTTAATTAAGTGGCTTCCTATACCCAGCTCACTAAACAGAGCTAGTGTGTGCCTTGAGTCTTACAGGATTCTTTGCTACTTTGTGTTCCTGAGCTTCAGTTTTGAGCCAGTTTCAGCTGAATATAGCAGGATGATGGTAGAAGGGATGGTATGTGCTCCCTTGTCATCCCTCAAGGCTTTTCAGGTATATTTACATCAGCACACCACGAGGCTGAATTGTATACGTGTCACAGGGAAGGAAATGGAATATTCCTAAAAAGTTGAGTGGTGTAATTGATAATATTGCCCATTTATTACTTTGTGTTTTCATCCTGTTGTTATTTCTTGTCAGCTGCTTTGTCTTTTGAAATACATTTCTCCAAGGCAACGACTGTAATGAAAGCAGTCAGGTGGGGATCAGAAGGAATATTCATCATACTAATTACTCAGCATGGGGTTTTTCCTAGTTTGTTGGTAAAGCACATGTGGCTGAGATCAGGGAAGGGAATGTTCATACTCAGTTATTCCTGCAGGAAAAAAAATTTCAATCACGTTGGTTACCTGAAATTATTTTGACTTGCTTATGTTACAGTTATTCTCTTCTGGCACTGTCCAGCTAACAACAACTTCAAGGGCAGAGTTTGGTGATTTTGATATCAAAACTGTACTTCAAGAAATCAAGAGAGGAAAAAGAATGGTATGTACATACAGAATGTGGTTCTGCTGAGGTGTCTAAAGCTCTGCCTCCTTCCTTTTGTGGAACAATCTTTGCCATCTGTTTCTAAACACAAAATTTAAATATGCTGTTACTTGTGGGACAAGCAGCCAGATAGGAATCACCTTAGAAATTAGTGGTGATGGGGCATGTGGTGTTTAGGCTTCTGTATGACAAGGTGCATCGTAAATTATCGTTATCCTGTCATCATAGAACCCTGTGAGTCATATTACCCTTCCTGTAACTGTGAGAGAGTAACAGCTTTGGGCCTGTGTTGCTAAAAACACACCATGTGAAGCTACAAATACACTTAGAGAATATGCAGCTCTTGCAGTGAACTTGTTCTCTTAACATCTTGGCAACAAAACTGTGTTTGCAGCTGTTTTGGTGTTCTAATAGGAAAATGTACGAAGGTCTCAGAGATGGGAAGGTTGGAAAATGTCACATTGTATTTTACTAAAATTCAGGATGTTTTTAAAGTGCTAAGAAATGTATGGGGGTCAGGGAGGAAACAAACAGCTGCTGTTTGGTGAAAAAAATAACGTAAGACTTCATATATTTGCATTCTTACTTCAGGGGCAATAAAACAATGATGGAAGTACAATAACTTGTACAATCATGTAGCAATTTTCAATGCAATAGGTGAATCCTAATGTGCATCTTTTAATAGGTTGGTATTACATAGTTTATGGTTTACAATATCTTTGATTAACTTTTCGTTAGAAGGATGATCTGCCAGAGGGATTAATCTATTCCAAAATGATTGCCATAAATATAAGGAACACTGAAGTGAATACTGAGAGACAGAGGCTGAACAGTGCTGTTCTCTTCTTTTCTCTCACAGAAATGCACACTCTGCAGCCAGCCTGGTGCTACAATTGGGTGTGAAATCAAGGCCTGCATAAAAACATACCATTACCACTGTGGAGTAGAAGACAAAGCTAAATACATTGAGAATATGTCACGAGGAATTTATAAGTAAGGACCTATGTACTTCTTGAACCTATAATGAAAGTGAAGACATTTCATGGCACTTTTTCTGCCTAACTTGGCTAGTCAAGTATGTTATTGCAAAAGAGAATATTGTTTCATTTAAAACTGTACTTTAATTGTTAACTTTGCAAAATATTTCAGTTCCTCTGCTAGTTTAAAATTTCTGTAGTAGCACTGTAATATGAGGAATGAGAAAATTAATTGACTTATATTTACATTAATCCATTAATCTGTAACCCAGGATAGCTGATGTCATGATTCCTTCATACTGATAGTTTGTAGCTTCCTTTCAGGGGGTTTTGGACCCCCTGACTCTCCATTCTTGAGGAGCTGTGTCGGTGACTCAGTGCAGCTGAGCTGCTGTGAGGCTGTGCCCACGAGAGGGCATGTGCTGAGCAGTGCAGTGGCAGCTCTGGAAAACTGGGACTGATCACAGTTTTTTGTTGGCTGGTCCTGAACCTTGTTTTCATTCTCAGTTTAACTGATGCCTGACCAAAAGCCCTGAATGAGTTCAGAGTTTGCAATTGACTTGTAGCACATCTCAAAACTGAAAGTTAGCTGTTGATGGATTATTTCTGTGAAAGTCCTCACTGTTCCTTTTATTGTGACAGACTCTATTGTAAAAACCATAGTGGAAATGACGAAAGAGATGAAGAGGATGAAGAAAGAGAAAGCAAAAGCCGTGGCAAATCAGGCACTGACCATAATGACATTCCTCAGCAGCAGCTCAATGGAAACTAGGTATGGAAGTTACTCCTGACAGATCTGTTGCCAAGACTGAAATGCAATATACAGTCAATGTAGTTTATTGCAGTGAAGTATTTAAATCTAGTGTATGCAGAGAAGTACTTTTTATTGGCACACTGTAGAGGAGTGGGGAGGGTTTGTTGTTTTTAAGTCCAGCTGACTTTGTCAGAAGGGAGGCCCTCGTTCTGTCGCTGAGTATAGATGTAATGTCAGAGCTGCTAAATGCTTTCCTGTATGATTTTAAATTTACTATTGTTTTCATCATTTTTTAAACAGGTTCAAGGGACAGAGTTAGAGAACTGGGAATGGCTAAGACATCATAACTACTAATTCTTCTAAATTGTTTTCTAAAATCAGAAAAGGGTTAGTAAGTTTTTACTACCCGACTCTGTTAGAAATTTCATTGAACTGCCTGAAACGTTCATGTGTGTGAGCCTTCAGTAAGTGGCAGAGTTTTACATGTCAATATTATGTAGTTTGTAGTCTGCAGTGTCTGGAAAAAAAAATGAAACACTATATAAATGATATGTAATATGTACAGTGTCAAAAGTCAAGGCAGACATTGAAATGAAGTAAGATCTATATTTCTGGACTGAATAAAAACCTTAAGATTTGGAATGTGTAAGTTGTTTAGTGGATTCATGCAATGAGGGAAGGTCTTAGCTAGTGTAATTACCAACGTGGACAAGCTGGTGGTGGCAAGGAGCTGGTACCTTGTGAATTTTGCGTTTTCTTCCTGCACAAGTTACAGAGGCTGAACGTGGGAGAGCCGCGCTCTGGGCTGGCTTGGAAGCACACAGTAGGAAAGGACTCGGTGTACACGAAGCACTCTTGAACATTTCAGGTTGTTCCTGTTGGGATTGCTCACTCCGCCCAGCATTGTTTGCAGGAGACTGACTTGAGCAGCTGTTGGTTCTGAGCTGTGAGCTTTGGAACTCATGCCAAAGGGCTGTAGTTCACTCTTTTCCCAACGACCCACCTCTTGTCCTGATTTACAAAGAACACCTCACCAAGTGTGATTAAAACCTTACTATACAAACGTTTGGACTTTGCAGCCCAATCTCTTATACTTCAGAGGGTTACAACTCTTAACTCACTATGGAATTTAGCCACCATATCTGACATCCATACCTCAGGTGTTCTCTGTTGTGTGGAACACTTCGTGTTTTGTCGAGAATACGCGTAAAGGTCCCATATTCTGTCACAGGAATGGAAACAACCTCTTTTTTTTCTAGATTGGTATTTATTTTTTAATCTTATGACCACTATATGAGAAACTTTGCGTATCATCCTTATTGCATTAGTGATTATTTTTCCTTTCTCTGTCAAGTCAACAATCACATCATGGAGTTCTACTTCTAGCATTTGATGTTCCTTTAGGGAATTATCAGATCTAGGCTATACCAAACCTAACAGATCAGTCCTCTGACTGCTTTCAAAACACCTTGTCATTTCTAATGGCTAGTGGCTTCTTCAATTGGTCTGTTAAAGCACACCCTCAGACTTAAATAAAACCAAAAAGCTGAATCTAGTCCACATGTTTGTCTGTTGCTATTGCATCACCTTGTTGTTTGTTTAGGGTTTTGATTTGTTTCACTCTGAACTCCCAACAAAACTTCTGGATTTGAAGGAAGGAAACAAGCAAAAGACACTGATTTGACTATAAACTGCTACAGTTCTTCTGTGATTGGTATTGCAAAAACAGTTCATTTGTAACATAAGTTTCTGTAGCATTTTTTACTTGTATTTTTAAAAGATTTAATGTGTGTCATTTGTCTTCTTATGCATTCCCTTAATGTCTTGAGGGACTCAATTACTGTATATTGGAGTTTCTAACATTTTACCTGTTAGAATTCAATCAGTTCTGTTTTGCTTTCCTGGAGAATTATGCCGTTTGGAAAGAGATATTGCTGTGTACAGAAAATATTCAGTTACTGCTCTAAACATGATGCCATTGATCATTTTTATTTTGTATTTGTAACTTTCAAAATTAAAAGCGTGACTTGAATTGCAATGACAGATCGGTTATTGACATTGTCTATCAAGGTGTTTTGTTTCTCCTGGAACATGAACGTTTTTCAGCCACTCAGAACAGTTTTGGAATGCAGAACAGCATTCTTCAATGCTTAAATTACTTTGATTTGTGCCTCGGACATGGCCCTCCCATGGGAAAAAGGCACTTTGTTTGCAGCTACTGTATTGAACTAAGGTTGCATGGGGTAGACCTGCCAGCATACTGACTGTACTGGAGACTGAGCTCTAACTCATTGTGTGTCAGTGGCTTAGTGTAATATTCAGTCCAATAATTCACCTGTTATGAAGTAAGTGACCCCATTCCATGCCTTGAAGAACCAGAACAGCACTTTACCTTCGGGTAGCAGAAAAGCAAGTGGCTGTTTCCTTGTTACCTCTGTGTGCTGAGATGGCCTGACTAAACTGTCATCAATTCAGAATTCATGGAAACAAAGTCAAAAGCAAAAACCTTTTCTTACAAGCCTCAAATTTGTCGTAACTGACTTCAACTCATGTATGCTGGGTAAAAGTGCCTTACAATGTAAAAATTGTATTTATATGTTCCCAAGTAGCATCACCTGCTGGGGAGTAATTCTGTCGTGGTGTTAATATTTAGAAGAAATGTACCTCAGCAGTGTATTTACTGTACATCTCTTACGTCCTTAATTGTAGTTTTAAAAAGCATGACAATGTATGATAGTATACAACATTTACATCATTTTTTTAAGAGACAAAATACTGCCATTACTGTCTTTTTATGTGTATTTTAGCTTGGAATTTCAGACAGTCTGTCTGAATTTTTGGGGGTTTATTTTTTTTTCTTTGTAAAGCAATGTAATCTTTGCAAGCATATATTGAAGATTATTCTGGAGCATCTACTGCCTTCCCAGAAATGTTAGAAGTAATGGAAGTGCTCTATAGGTGAATTAGGTATGTTTAAATTAGGTAGTTTAAATTAATGCAGTCAGTTTGTTACTGAGATTTTTTTTTTACTAGGCACCTTCTGCTTTCATCTCACAACCAGAGAACTCATGAATTCAACAGAACTTGTCTTACAAAACATTATTTAATTTTTTTATTATTATTATTATTATTATTTGCCTTTGGGCATTTCTTTTGCGCACGAGAGGAGTGTGTGCTGTTTCAGATGCCTGGAACCCTCTGAGAAGGGAGGTTTCTCCCCAGCTCCCCGTGTCTCTGCAGTCAGAGATGTCCCCAACTCACTGTGTCGCTGTTAACAGATCTGCCGTTGTGCTATTCCGAGAAAGGACTGTTCCAAGGAAGGACAGGCATAACAAGGATGTTGTTCAAGTACCTTGAGGATGCAGCTGGTGTAATGCCAGAGTCCCAGGGCTGATCAAACCCTGTAGCAGTGGGCTGTGCTGTCACTCCATTCCAGGGAAGGGTGAAGGGTTGGCTCCGTGTCAGTGCAGCTCACTAGGATGAAATAGATCAGGTGATCAAAGGATCTGCTCATTCAGCAGGTGCTGGTCCACAGGAGGTTCTGTGATAAGGCTCTAGAAAGAGTCACACCTACACCCCACAAAGTCTCATCTTTAGGTACAAAGAGCTGTGCTGATCTGCAGTGGTGTGAATCCACCAAATCTGGCCCTAAAATGTGACAACAGAGGAGATCACTAGGATGAAATAGATCAGGTGATCAAAGGATCTGCTCATTCAGCAGGTGCTGGTCCACAGGAGGTTCTGTGATAAGGCTCTAGAAAGAGTCACACCTACACCCCACAAAGTCTCATCTTTAGGTACAAAGAGCTGTGCTGATCTGCAGTGGTGTGAATCCACCAAATCTGGCCCTAAAATGTGACAACAGAGGAGAGCTTGGCTCGCTGCCTGTATATAACTTCCATGCTAAGCCAGAGTGAAGAATGAAGAGGTGATAATCTATGTGAAATATCAGACTTATCTGGCAGGTGATAATCAGTGCATTCCAAAAATACCAATATGCTGAATCAGATTGACAAGAAAATTAATCCTCATTAGATGAAATTAATCTGAAGAGAACTGAAAGTACATGATAGCAATTAGAAACTCTTCTTCCACGTCACCAGGAACAGATTCCACTATATTAGTGATGGAGGTGAAACACCAGAACACAGCACTTGGTTTATGTACTCAGTGGAGCAGTCTCTGTACATGCATATGTATGTACATCCATTAGTCAGCAGTGACATCTCAGCCCTTAACGAATCCTGGAGAACTGTTGCTTGTCAGAAAGCTCAGGTTAGGCTAATGTTTGCAGCTTTTGCTCTAGCATACATTTACATTAGGTGTAAAGACAAGGAATGTGTGGAAGAGGGTAAATGCATTCCTATCTACAATGTTATGTATATTTTGTTCCTGTTATATTGGCTTTACTTCCAAAGTTGTAGTTTGCAGTATTAGTTTCTTTTTATTGGTATCCTTGCATATATATATTCAATAAATGAGTTATAAATTTCATATTTGCATATCTGTCCTTCTTCCAAAAGTGTAACTTTAAAAAGTGTTGTTGTAAATGCATAAATGCAGCATTTCCTATTGAGCTTGCAGGAGAATGTTAGCAGGAGAGAGGTGAGAAGGCATCATGCTTGCAGTGTGGCACTCCCTCAGTGGGAACTCTGCATTTTTTGTTCCTACCTCCGTGCACTGGGTAAGCTGCTTTGGATTTACCACGAGTTAATAATGCCAAGTGACTGACTCGCTGAAGGTTCCCTTTCTCACCTTGCAACAACTTTTCTTTTGCAAGAGTGATTTAATTTAGGCTAAGAGACCAAGGGAATGCAGAGGATGTTCTGGTTTCAGCTGGGACAGAGTTCATTTTAGTCCTTGTAGCTGTCACAGTGCTGTGCTTTGGGTTCACTATAAGAACACAGTCGATAACACACTGATGGTTTAGTTGTTGCTCAGTACTGTTCATGCTAAGTCAAGGACTTTTCGGCTTCTCATGTCCTGCCAGGGAGAAGGCTGGAGGACACAATGAGTCGGGAGGGCATGGAGCCAGGACAGCTGACCCAGACTGGCTAAAGGGATATTCCATCCCATATGGCATCATGCTCAGTGCACGAACTGGGGGAAAGCTGTCTGGGGCCACTGCTAGGGAACTGGCTGGGCACCCAGCAGTGAGTGGTGAGAGCTGCACTGTACATCGCGTGGTTTGTATACTCTTATTCTTTTATCATCATCATCATTATTGTCTTCCTTTTCTCTGCAATTAAACTGTTCTTATCTCAGCCCATGAGTTTTCTCACTTTAACTCTTCCAGTTCTCTCCTCTGTCCCACCAGGAAGAGGAGTGGGTGAGCAGCTGCCAGGGGATCAATGACATTGCACGTTGATGGCACTGCAGAAGAGCAACTGCATCCAGGATGCACTTTGGAACCACAGAAATGTAGTGTAAGAGGTTAACAAAACAAAGGATCACTTGGAAATTGCTGGATTTGTCAAAATACTTGACTGCCTAGAAGGAAACAGTGATGTGATACCTTTCAGTGATTTTAAAGGATCAAGAAATGTACTGGGGATACTGTAAGAAGGGCACAACTGGCCTATCGGTGAAGATTTTATTACATCATCATCTTAATCAAGGAGTTGATTTAATGAGCATTATAGGTAATTACTGTGGCCTGAGAATAGTTTTATCTCCAGTCAGCACAGACATGTGTGTCAGGAAAAAAATTGTCATGCATCATCTCCAACTAGGAATTGACAAATGATCAGGTCTTGTGGGTGAAGTCATAAAATCATAGAATATCCTGAGTTGGAAAGTAGCCAGAAGAGTCATCAGGTCCAGCTCCTGGCCCTGCACAGGACAGCCCCAGATTATTGGTGCTGTGATTCCACAGCAATCTTTCCAAAGCTTTCCTGAGGAGTTTAATTTAAGACTTTTATGGTGGTGTTGGGAGTAGTTTCACCATGAGCCTTTTGATGCCATGGAAATTATTACTGGAGGCATGTTTATTTGCTGAATGTTTTTTCTGGTTTAATTCAGTCAGTTGGAATCTTTGAGGGAAGTGCAGGATTTTGTGGAGGAGCCTTCTCAGTTCCATGGATGTGGTTTGTCACTGGAATAGGTGGACACTGAAATCTTGGAGCAATGAAGGAGGGACCCATAGGCACAGGAGCAAAAGACTCATTTTCCTTGGGTTGCATGATGTCAGGGCAGAGCAGTGGATGCTTTGAGGGCTCTCATGCCCTCACTTAGACAAGGTCTGCTTACTCTGCCGTGTGTAAGGGATTGCAGCACAAGCACAACTGTAGTTGTCCTCGTGCCTAAATCAGATACCCCATATGGAAAATTACTTCCAAGGATTAGAGACAAAGGGAGTTGCTGTAACCTCTGAAGGCTCAGCTTGTTTCTGCTTCCTCCTGTCTGCTCAGAACTTGGGGTCAGTAGTTTAAAGTGGAAGATTAATGGAAAAGGGAAATTATTGGTGAGCTCCTAAAAGAAAGATAAAATTGTGTCAATCCACACCAAGGTAACAAGCTGCTTGAGCAGAGCAGAACCACTGGGCACAGCTTTATTTTGTGTGACTCTAATGACTAGCCATAAGAAGGCAGGGAAATGTGGTCTGACACCAATTTAAAAGTGAGGTTATAAAACCCATTTGGAAAACCCTACTCAGAGCAGTTACTAATCACTCACGGTCAGACTGAGAGGATGTATTGAGTGGGATTCTCTGCAGTTCTGCTCTGATTTGAGATCATTGGGTATTTAAATGAACAATTTAGATGGCCTATGCTGATTAAATTGTAGAGAGCACTAGACTTGAGCTAACTACTGAGTGAGCTGAAGACAATTACAATTCAAAATGAATTTGGTAAACTCAAAAGAGTTAGCATGTGATTCAGTAAATCCAGCAATGGATTTGAGAAATGCACTTCAGCAGAGGCCACGATCAGCTGAACAAATACAGGATGGGACAGGACAGGCTGCTATGGTAGCAGTTGTCCAGAAGAGCCCTCCTGGGGTTATAGCCAGTCACCACCTGAACACAACAGCATCCTGTTCCTGAGAAATACCCAAATGTTGAGGAATGGATGGACAGAAATGTAGGCTGTAAGATACACAGCATGGTGGGAGAAAGCCTTTCTTGGAACATGGTATCTAGCTGTAAGTACAGCACTTCATGGAAAATGTGGAGCAGCTGGAGATGACCGGAGAAAAGCAATGAGAGGGGTGACAGGATGGACAACTGGGCTTGTTTCAAGGTGATGGGAGAGGTGTTTTCAAACAGAGGTAGCTGCTCAGGAGGAAATAAACCCTTTGCCTCACTGCTGCAGGTAGGACAAGAGTAGATTGCATTGCAGCAGGAGACACTGAGCTGAGACATCCAAATGGGTACTTGGCCTTGACAGCAGGAACAGTGAAGCTCTGGAATACCTTTCTTGGGCAGTTTATGGAAATGTCTGGAATTTGAGATTTTAAAGGAATAGTCAGTTGGCATGGTACCCCCTGGGATTGGAGGTGCTGGGGATAAGGCTAACTGCAGTGCCTGACAGTTTGTATTCCCTCTCACACAAAGGCCTTCTGCAAGGGAGTCACAACTGCTGCTCTGGAGTGTGACCTCGAGGCTCAGAGCCATGTGTTTCCTTTTCCATCCCTTCTTTTAAAATAGCACTGGTGGCAATAACAACATCTGTGGGCACACTGGCAGGTTTTTATGGAGTGGCCCATGTTGGCATAGTAAGCACGAACTTTCCAACACCACCCAGCGTAAGGCAGTCTCTTCCATTTCAAATTACTGGGAGTATTTCAGCATTCCCAACTTCTTCTGAGTGAATGTGTCCCACAGCTTAAACGTACATTTTTGTTGTGCAAGATGAGCAAAGTGACAGCAGTGCTTTATATAAATGTGTGGGACTAGTGCTCACAACTGCTTCTTGGTTGCGTGCATATGTGCATTGGGATGACAGAGGGTTTGGAGTGGCTGATCTCTTACCCAATTACTGTGGCAGGAATCTTAAACCTTTCTCTGAATTTTTGCCAGAGATGCTATCTGACTTTGTTTAAACTGAGTTCTGTGCTTTTATTTTTCCTAAAACAACATTCCAGCTGAGAAGAGAGCAACCAGGGCTGGTGCTGACCTGCTTTTCATTCCCTGTGTAGATGTGCAGGTTGCTTGGCACACGTGCAAGACCCAATTTCACACTGCTGGCCGAAAGAAATTCCATATCCCTGTGCAAAGACTTCCATCAGGCTTCTGCGTGCCAGTGCAGGGCATTTCAGAGGCTTGGGGCAGGGGGAGGAAGAAACTCCCTCCCTAACCGTGCACTAAAAATAGGCTGATGCTGTGCAAACAGCTCTGCCGTGAACTTCCCCCTGGCAGGCAGCCACACAGCTGCCCCAGAGCTTGGAGCTCAGATACCTCTCCAAAACAAAAAGTCACTGAAGTTAAGCACAGTTAGCAATGCTTTTAATCTTACAACTCCCTGCTGTGTTGTATCAATTTCAGCTTCTTCCAGAGTGCAGGTAGCTTACTGGGGATCCGAGTTCAAATTTTTTCACCTAAGCCATGGCTGAGACTGGTGCTGGCAATGCCTGAAGTCTGCAGAGTTCAAAGCAGGGAGGAGGCCTTTAATCTAAAGCTGAAATACTCAGGTGACACGTCCCAAAAGTGCTTTCCTGCAGAGTAAGAACTGCAGTAGTTGAGCTGCAAAAGGTTTGAAACTCCGAATTGCTGTTAACTAAACATCCTTCGATCCTGATGTGGCGATATGAAACTGGAAGTCAGTTACTTAAATGAGACTACTTTAAAACGACTAAACAGAAAACACAAGGCTCTGGGCAGCTGGACTGAGTGACAGGAGTGATTCATTCAGGCCTTGAAGCCTACGAATTATTCGGGTTTGTCATATTTTTCCAGTGTTTTTGCCTACTTGTTAGTGCCAACATTTTGCCTTAAAATAAATCACATTTTTCTTTACATTGTGGCTATGAAGGCTGATGTTCCAGCTGAAGTATCAAGCTTCCTTGTTCTTTGTTTCAATAGTTGTTGATTTGTTAGACACAACAAGATTCACATTTTCTGTTATTGTGATTTATAGGAAGAATATTTTCCAAGACTAATTAAATCTCTGGATCATTTTCAGCTATTTCACAGGAATCACTGAGAACACAGTGATTTGCATAGCTGGTTTTTCCCCTCTCTGATTTTGTACTGTCAGATACTCAGTTCTTATTTGAATCCTCTGTATCCAATTATCTGGTTTGTGTGGCATTTAAACAGAAGATCAGTGTCATTGTGCTGTACATTCTCTTTAAACTCTCATCAATAGCAGGACCACACTAGTCTCTAAGTTTGTAATTTAAGATGCACTTGGCAGGGGTTCAAAGAGACAGGAGCTCTAGTCTGTCTCACTTCCCCTTGGAAAGCCTTTCTGATGCTGCCAAACAATATTTACACCAGCAGGGAACTGAGTTTTGGAAAACTTTTCCAGGCTCTGAAGAAACCAAGCAACCTGAGACTTTGATAAGCCATGGTGAATTTAAAAACTCTTGATGCTATCACTGTGTAAAAACTGTGTGAGCCCACAAGATACCACAGATTTACATTTTGAAGAGTGAATTTCAGTTAAGAGATAAAGTTAAGAGCAGAGGTTTGGCAAAAAGAGTGTTACTTGAAGCAAAATTCTCCTATTCTCATCTCAGTTGAGCATTTTAAGATACCTTACATTTCTGCAGTTACGGGTACAGGTGCTCTGTTCTGCAATTACCAGAACATACTGTTCCCCCAGTCAGGTCAGTGCCTGCAGCCGGATAGGTTTAAAAAGCATCAAGCTTATTTCTTTTTCTGGGACCTTCAGCTTTCTAGCTGTCTGCAGAGAGGGTTCAGATGAGGTCCTGTTTCCTCTGTCCCAGCAGAAAGGTTGTTTTCTCCCTTTGCTATGGAGCCTGGTAGTCGTTTTGAGAACAGTTCTCCGCCTTCCCATTCCTGTTGGGTGGGGATTTCTGGAGGGGCTTTCCAGTGGGTCAAGCAGGAATCTGGGTGGGTGACAGACAGTTCACAGGAATTGTAGTTCCTTGCTGACTGGTCATTTATCTTGGGACCCTATAAACTCACTTACTTCCCCTTTTAAGTATAAACTGAGTTCTAAAAGCACTGTGCAACTGAACTGTTGGACTCTGTCCTTGCCAGGCATCTCACCCAATCTTGCACCTTAACCCAAATCCAGATTCAGGATCTGGTGTTACTCCTAGAAAGGTGTTAAACATTTGAGATCTGAATAATATTTTTGCCAGTTCATAGCACACAACTCAAGATGTCTTGTGAAGGAGAGGGGAGTCCTGAAGTGCAGCTCCTTCCTGGCCTGGGGTGTGTGTGTGTGTGTGTGTGTGTGTGTGTCTCATCTCCTCTTCTCTTGTAATCTGCCCAGAGAAGATTTCTGAGATACTTGAGTGGCTGCCAGGATCTGCATGGGAGGCAGGGGCCTTGGCATGTGAGCTCTGACACCTGATGCTTAGTCTGCATTGAGGCAGTGCCAGCTGGATCTGCCAGCCTTGGCAAATGCAGCCTTCTATCAGGGAGTTATCTGATCAGGCTGCTGGCTGTGGTCTCCTGCTGGTCTTCCTCATTCTTCCACCTTATTGCTGAAACAGCTTTGCCACCACCTCCTGCCTTCTCTCGAGTTTCTGTCCTCACACCTGTTGGCCCCTTTGTCCATGCTGGTGTCCACAGCCCTAGATCATTTTTTTAAACAATTCTTGCATCTGGGTCACCTGTGTGTAGCTGTACAGACACCTCTTCTGAATCATGCAACACAGCAAGTCTCTTGCAGCTCTTTAGAAGTGCTCCTGGGGTTTGCAGGCAGCTCCTGCACTCAGGAGCCTGGTGAAAGCAGATTAACCTGTTCAACTGAGCAAGGAGGGGAATCTCACATCTCTCCCTCGATCCCTCTTCCCTAGTGGGAAAACCTGCCAGCACCAACCATATGCATTTGGAGTCATCCAGCCTTCCCTCATGCTTCACTTGAAGGTACACTCAAATGAGCTTCCAGTGCAGATATCCTGGGCTGAAGCCCTGCTGCAGGGTTCCCTTGGTTTCTTGCTAGCATGCTTCCATCCAAACTGTGACTGAAAAAGTTGAGGCTTAAAATAAGCTGCTGGACTTTAGCCAGAGCACTTCTCATGCACAGCCCATCTCTCAGAGTCCTTTTATGCCCGTGTAGCCCTGGGAGTTTGCTGCACATGCATGTCATGACATGGACATCTGTCTGCTCCTGTGCTCCCAGGGACCATTTCGAGTAAGCCATCAGAGTAGCATGACTGCCATCAGCCACATTAATTTTGGTGGGGTTTGCACTGAATTGTGTCACACAGAAGCTCCTGGGTCACCCAGGTTGATCTAAGTGCTGCTGAATGAGGGGAGCAGAAGAGGTTTCCTTGTTACTGGCATGGAGAAAATGTACCTCTCACTATTCCTTGCTGCACAGTGGGGGAAGGAACCTGATTGTTGTAACTGCCTTGGCCCTGCTCTTTGTTCTGCTTTGCTGTTGCAAGGGATTGCTGGGGACCTCAGGTGACTCCTTCAGGGTGAGAAGAGCTGTGTGTGCAGTCAATGGAGGTGGGTGGGAGGAGTAAAAGGAGGTCAGCCTGGGCTTTACCGTGTCCTCACGCACAGGGTTTGCAGTGCCATGTGACAGTGTCTGATAAACACTGGTGTTCCCCTCGTGGGGCAGCAGGGATGGTGCACACACACTGAGCAAAGGGTTGGTGTAGCAGCTCTGAAGGCTGTTCTGCAGCAGGCACTGAGCTATGGTCAAGTTAAAAGAACCATCTTAGTTTCTTATCAACTCGGCACCTCCATCAGACTGCATTGTTCAGTGAGTCAAGGTGAGCTCAAAAAACAGCCATTTCTGGATGGAAAAAATACCTTCCTGGTAGTTATATTGCTCAGACTTCAACCTTTGTGTCAGGACAGGTTCATACACAGTGTCCTTTGGGCGGATCTCTGGATTTCAGGTGTGCCTTCCTTTCCACCCAAGCCACTTCCCACAGCTTTCCTGTGCCCAGGGAATAAAGTCCCTAGAGGGTGGGAAGAGGAGCAAGCCAAGACCTCAGAGCTGTTGGGGAGCAAGGTGGATGCCCCATATGGTCACACCCATGGGGCTTGGGCTACTCAAAGTCATGAGTGCCTCTGTGGGCATAAAGCCCCACAGCACACGGCTGTGCTCCAGGTCTGGCAGCACTGAACTCATGCCATGCCCCGCTTCAGTGATGGGATCTGCCTTTGCTTGTCTTCTGCCATTTTCAGATAATCCTTGTTTGAATTCCTGCAGGCCCTTAGGCGAGCTAGCCCTTGGCAGCAGGCTGGCACTTCGTAAATCCTGTTGGGCAGGATTTCAGTGTGTCTTTGGGAGCTCAGAGTGCCAAGCTCCAGCCTCTCCGCTGTGTTGTGACAGACGCTGTCGCGTGTCTGGTCCTGCTGACCCAGGACTGCTGGGATAATTCTTAATGGATGTTTGCAAACAAAAGCTGATAAATGCCACAAATACCAGCCCAAAGTGCAGCTTGGTCTGCAGCAATCCAGGCTGGCATTTCTCAGGATGGTTGACAGTTTGTGAAAAGCCACTGCGGAGTGTTTTGTATTAATTGTGTAATTTTCATGACAGTGGCTGTTGCTTGCACTACTGAATAAAGAACAAAATGTCTGTAATTCCTCTGCCCTCTGTCCTGGAGTGTGAAAACCTTTTTAGTGAAAAAGAAAGTTATCTACAGCTCCAGAGGAGCACATTGGTTCAGAGGTTTTGCTTGTTTTAATTTTGGTAAGTAAATTGTCATTTATTAACTGAGCAAGGAGAGAAATCCTGGTGAATTCTCATCATCCAGGAAATCCCAGTCTTCAACCAAGTAGAATCATAGAATTTTAGGGGTTGGAATGGACCTTTCAGATCATCTAGTCCCAAGCCCCTGCCCTGGGCAGGGACGCCTCTCACCAGAACGGGTTGCTCAAGGCTTCATCCAGCCTGGCCTTGAACACTGCCAGGGTCAGGGCAACCATAGCCTCCCTGGGCAACCTGTACCAGTGTCTCACCACCCTCACAGTAAAAAACCTTTGTCTGTTACCTAACCTAAACTTCTCCTCCTTCAATTTGAAACCATTACTCTTTGTCCTATCATTGCTAATCATCCTAATAAACAGTAGATAGGCACCACTTCCCCAAATCCATGGAGACTGTCACCACTGAGAATCACTTTGATTAATAATTTCTGCAAGAATCAACAAGACAGAGAACAGGAATAACATTACTTTAAAAGGTATTTTGCAACAAACAACATCTATTCCCTATTTCTTGGGAAGGGTGTGTCTCCTTTTAAATGATGCTCCAGTACATCTGGCTTCCTCTCCCATTGGAAATATTTGGCTAGAAGAATAATTATGGGCTATTTAAATTGCTAGTCAGAGTGGAGGGATTTCTCTGTAGCCATGATGAAGATGGGATGGTTGTGTGCTAAGTCACACTTTGGTGAATGCTCTGTATATCATTTAATGAGATATTCCTCTTTGGTTTTCCTCTTGATTGAAAATAGTGATGGTCATCTCAGGACTGGGTTAACACGCCTGGAATTCTCCATTTTTCCCCATCCTGTCTGCACACACAGATTTCTGGTCACAAGGGAGTCCTGCTGGTCTCGGTAGTTAATCTGCTGAAAATTCGTTGTGCTCTCTGCTTTTTTAGGAGACTTGTTTTGTGAAACAAAACCAGCAGATAAATTCTGCTAATTCCCAGCAGATAAATTCTGATAATTCCATGTGAGTCACGCAGTGGCAGCGGCAAAGCTGGGAGGCAAAAATGGGGGGGAGAGGGGGATTGGTGAATGGGCACTGACCTGAAGAATTGACCCAGAGCACATTACTTCAGATGCTCCCAAAATATGAATGCTCAGCTATTACCTCCAGACACATCACCACTGGGGGCAGGTAGTTACCAAGAAAGGGTTTTAAAAGTCTGTTCACAAAGTTAGGCACAACTGGTGCTCACACAGGCCACGGCTCACTGGGCCTGAGCACTGAGATATGCCTCAGTGGCAACAGAGGACAAAGTAATTATGAAATCAGGAATCTACTCAGAGACAAAACACATTTATTAAATTATTTTGCCTCCTAAAAAGCTGTGCACACCAGATAAGTCAGAACATTGGCTTTCCCACCTTATGCATCATCCAGCCAAAAAATGTGCAGCTCCCAGACACCTCAATCCCCTTCCTCACCCCGTGCTGCAAGCCCCAATGGCCCCTCACCGGCAAGAACAAAACTAGTCATCTACTAAATCTGCTGCTGATCTCAGCTAACCAACTTCCTGTAAGATCAGCAAATATTTCTGCTTTTGTAAACCTGTTTTTCCCTCCATAACGGGGTGCCAGCGGGACCAGGAATGCTTTGGATCCAGGAATGTGCTGGTTGGCAGGAGGAACAAAGAAGTTGCTCACCCAGAAGGGCAAAACAGGACTAATGGTTTTGTCTGCTGGGGAGAAACCACAGAGAAGACAAGCCAACATTTCTGCATGCAGTCAGGAAGGTGGTGTTGGATGCTACTTGAAATGGCAGACAATGATATTGGTCATTAATGACTAATGTCTTTAGTAGCTAAAATAAAATCGTTGGCAGGAGGAACAAAGAAGTTGCTCACCCAGAAGGGCAAAACAGGACTAATGGTTTTGTCTGCTGGGGAGAAACCACAGAGAAGACAAGCCAACATTTCTGCATGCAGTCAGGAAGGTGGTGTTGGATGCTACTTGAAATGGCAGACAATGATATTGGTCATTAATGACTAATGTCTTTAGTAGCTAAAATAAAATCAGATCCTACTTGGATGCTACTTGAAATGGCAGACAATTATATTGGTCATTAATGACTAATGTCTTCAGTAGCTAAAATAAAATAAGATCCTGAAACACTTATGTGGTTGCCCAGTCCCTCCACAGACTCTGCCCACTAACGTCAGGCTCTCCCTGAACTTGACAGGGCAGCTGCTGCTCTTCCCAGCCTTCTGGAAACAGTCCAGCTATGCCATGTTTCTGAGATACCTCAGCTGCAGGGCATGTTTCACTCTGCTGCTCCAGGCAATTTGATAAAGGTTCCTTCCTCCCACTCCAGGGTTAACCCGCCCAAGCTGCAGCTGAACACCTCACTGCAGCACCACTAGGGATCATGCCCATTTGCTTAAATTGGTTGTTTCCACCAAGGAACATTTAAATTGATGGCATAGTGTTTTCTGAGCAGTAACAATGCTAGATGTGTATCAGAGGGCGATTGCTACAGCTCGGTATGAATAAAGTTATTTTTAAGAGTCATTATCCTTTTCTTGACACCAAGATATTACGCAGCAGTAAATAAAATGTGGTTTCCACCCCTTAGAGAAACAAGGGGAAAGTCTTCAGCTGATACATAAGAAACCACAAGCTTTCGTTTGCACTGCTGTGTTGTCCTTAGGTCCACACCTACAGGAAAATTTGACACTTTTCCTATTTCTCCCATTTGAGACCATTGGGGTCATCCAGGGATTTCCATGCTTTCTTATCATTACCTCAGGGTCCAGTATTTCCTTCAGACAACAACAGATGTGGACAGAATCTGGAGGCACAGTTCAGCCTTATCTCACACCAAATGGAAAACACATCTATTCACCCTGAGCAGACAGGTGACAGGGGTACAGGAGATCCCTTCACATTTGAGTCTAGGAAAGTGGCACCTGTCACTTCCTTTGCCTAGTGAAAAGACACAGCTATCACCAGCTGAGGCTCACTTTTAAATCAGTTCCCTGCTCTGTCAGATGTGGAGCAGCATCTGCAAAGAGCTCCCTGCACCATGTCAGAGCCATGTGCTAGCTGTGACCACACATAGTGCTGCAAAGGGAGGCAGAGAAGTCCCATGATATATTCAGTTACATACATTTGACCCTTGCTGATGATCAACTGGAGGCCTGGAGCAGGAGATTTGGTTATCACAGCCCTGCCAGTGTCATTAGTGTGCCCTGCCCTGCCCAGGGCCCTGAGAGCTGGCAGTACGCCAGAACCCACCAGAGCCCAGGTCTGAAGGGTATTTAAACTGCCTGTGCTGGGCATGAATTTCTTCACCTGGGGAGAATGAGGCTCCATCAAATTCTGTGATTCACAGGAAGATTTGGAGAGATGCAGAGAGTCCCATTTCTTTCCCCTTGCAAGGTGCATAAAGCTGCGGTGGAGGACAGACCCTGCCTGGTGATGGAGAGCAGCCCAGGCAGTACCTGGCAGGAGAGGAGTGTTCCTGCTGTGCATGAGGGATCTGTGTCTGGAGCTCCTCCACGGATGTCAACACCTGAGGGATGCTCATCCCTGTCCCTGGCTCTGGAATCACAGAATCACAGAGTATTCAGAGTTGTAAGGGGCCCACAGTGATCATCTAGTCCCACTCTTGGCCCTGCACAGGACATCCCTGAGAACCACCCCATGTGCCTGAGAGCATTGCCCAAATGCTCCTTGAGCTCTGTCAGGCTTGGGGCTGTGAGCACTGCCCTGGGGAGCTGCTCGGTGCCCAAACACCTCTGGGTGAAGAACCTTTTCCTAATATCCAACCTTCAGGCACAACTTCAGGCCTTTCCTTCATGTCCTGTCACTGATTGCCACAGAGCACAGATCAGTGCTGCCCCTGCCCTTCCCCCCGTGAGGAAGTTGTATGGAGCATTGATGCTCCCCCTCACCCTCCTTTTCCCAGCTCAACATCCCAAGTCACCTCACCCTCCCCTCGTGTGAGGAATGACACGGGACTGAGGAAGTCCTGTGAGGAAGTCCTGTGTCATTCTCCCGTAAGGAAGTTGTACAGAGCATTGATGCTCCCCTTCACCCTCCTTTTCTTCCAGCTCAACACCCCAAGTGACCTCACCCGCTCCTGGTGTGAGGAATGACACAGGACTGACATAGGATTCCCCT
>NW_008656378.1:61072-61414 GCF_000695815.1 Acanthisitta chloris | reverse complement strand
ACAGCGCCCGGCCGGGCGGCACCAGCGCGGAGCCCGCGGAGGATGCTGCCCCTGCCCCAGCCCCAGCCGCGCGTTGTCTGCGTCTCTTTTTCCCACCAGATCAATCTTCATACATATGTATATGCATTTCTAAGTGAGAGGAGAAGTCAATAAGCTGCTACTGAACAAATTAGAGGGCTGGGAAATCACCAACCGTATGAAGTTTAAGAAGGACTTAACAGACTTTAACTAAAGTTTAAGACGGAAGAGCAACGAGGCTGGGGAAGGGGCTCAAGCACAAGTGCTATGAGGAGAGGCTGAGGGAGCTGGGGTTGGTTAGCCTGGAGAAGGGTAAGCTCAGGG
>NW_008656378.1:30370-60549 GCF_000695815.1 Acanthisitta chloris | reverse complement strand
GGAAAGGTTCTTTGCCCAAAGGGTGGCTGGACACTGGAAGAGGCTCCCCAGAGAAGTGCTCACAGCACTAAGCCTGACAGAGTTCAAGAAGCATTTGTACGATGCTCTCAGGCACAAGGTGTGATTTTTGGGGCTGTCCTGTGCAGGGCTAGGAGTTGGTCTCAATATTCCTTGTGGAACAAATATCCTTGTGTTGTGTTTCCAATACAGGATATTCTATGATTCTATGAACATCAGCATAGCATAACTTCACACTGAATTATTTAACCCCCACATTCTTTAGCTTATCAGTCTCTTGCAATACAAAACATTGTATTTTGGGGCATAGCCTTTTTTTGTTTTTCTTTTATTTTTCTTTGCAGACTGCATGACCTGAAGCTATCAGACTTTTAAATACACTGTCATCTAGAAAATAAAACTTACACTCAATTTCTTAGAAGTGTGTATAGCAGTAAGTGGCACAGTTACAAGCTAAGGGGTAAGTGCCTGGCCCAGCTTCCAGCAGGGATAACTCCAAGGCTCCAAAGCATGTTATATATTAAAAAAACCAAACATGTAAAAAGAAGAAAGCAAAAAAGTGTCCTTTCCAATTTCACTTCCCAACACCTTACTGGCCTCACCCTCACTAAGCACAAAACCCAACACCTTTTCTAGACTCAAAGCCCTCTTAGTTAAGATGACTCTCTCACCTTCAAGCTGTATATTTCATCAAAGTATCATTATCGCTCACCCTGTTCATTCTGCACAGCCTTATGCTCCTGGTTATTCACTCTTCCCACATGAAAACCTTTCTTCTTACAGCACCATAAAACTGCTGCTTTCCTTTACTCATCTTTGCCTCCTAAATCCTTTCTGGGTCCAGGTTCTGTCCATCAAGCCCAACAAGGAGGCCAATGATTACGCACAGCTGACCTCAATTTTTCTCTTTAATTACACCTGACCTGAACTTTTACCATCTTAGAAAAGAAGTTAAATCCTGTAGGATCCTTTGTAGCTTTATCTATGGTGTTATAAAAACTGTATGATAGAACATAAATACACATGAAATAAAAAATGTGTAACTAGCTTGGTCTGTTGCAATGATGTGTGTTTCTGGATTAGGGGCCGTTAGAGGAAATCACCACATTTTATAGTGTTTTGCTCAGAATATATATGCTCCCTCACCCCAGCACCACAGCCAGGTCTTGGGACTTTCTGGCAGGAGAATCACAGAATCAGCCTGATTGGAAGAGACCCCAAAGACCATCAAGTCCAACCCCACCGTCGTTACTAGACCATGGCACTAAGTGCCACAAACGCAAGGAACGGCTCTATGCACAGAATTCCTTCCACTGAACACAGCAAGACTCCCTACACACCTTCAAGTCTGAGAGGTCTGGGGTCAAGGACCAAGATGTCACAGCTAGAAATGAGGGTCAAGCAATATTCATGACAAATTCCTACAACCCCATGCAAGATCCCATAGGTGTAATTATGCATATAAAAGATTACCATCGGCTTGGTGCAAATGTTCAAGTGATTCAATTATTCTGCTGAAGTAAAAGACTTAACTTGCTCCTGAGAATTCCTCAGTAAACTGCCTTATTCGTTCCACAAATTTCAGTTGGTCAACACCTGTGCAATCTGAATGCTGAGGGAAAACAACTCTTTCATTATTTTGTACAAAAAGATCCTGTCGGGCAAAATAGGCATCCCTTTCATACAGATGTAAGCTTCATATTCAAATACTCCCTGTGAATAAACTGTCACCTTAGACTGTAAAATGATCCCTTCCCAAGGTTTTTAATGAAACAAAATGTAATTATTATACCCATTTAATTTTACAAAATGTCACAGCACAGAGCCTTTGTTATTTGCTGCCAACATTTAGGTAAAAGGCTGAAGGATTGGACTAGAGGCATTTTAGCCTTTTCTTAAAAATTCCATATTCAATTCAGATCTTAAAGAAACAGCTCCATTATACTTAGAATGAGCCACCCCTTTCTCTGAACCACAACGACCACATACTTAACATCCCCTATCATTAATATTTACCACTGCTGATTGGGAGTCATAAAATTTCAGTGCACATTTCAGTAGTCTTCCCTCAAAATGTCACAATGAAGCTGAGGTCAGTTTTGCTTGAGTCAATAGGACAGAGCATACACATTGAGGAAAGAAGAGAGGCATTTCAGGGTCTGAAGGGATAAAAAAATAGCTGGCTTGGCTTCCACCAACATTCCTTAGGTTTATGCACACTCCCTGGGGCAGACAGAGATAAAGGGGTTGCACTCAACACCCTTCCAAAAGGGAAGAGAGGGAAGAAACAGATAGCACCAAAGCAGGTTCAGAGATTTAGCATTAGAAACTTATTTTAAACACCTGCTGAGGCCAATGAAATAATAATAGTAATGACAACAAAAATGCTGATAGAATAATAATATTAATAATTACAATAATATTAATAATTACAATAATATTAATAACCATCATCATAATAATAATCACAATAAAGGACACAATCAGCTACTTCTCCCAGAAACTTTTGGAAGGCAAAAAACCAACAGTTAATTGTATTCCTAAAATTTCAAGGAGGTAAAATGTTGCTGGGGGCAACGGGTAAGTCCTTTATTTTAGCTCCTGAATGGCAAACCTACCAGCTTCCTTGTAACTCTGCCAAGCTCTAAGTGCCATTTAAGGAGAGCAATACAAAAGTTAATTGTTGTTATCCAATGCTGCCCAGGATGGACAAAGAAGACTGTTTATGATACATTAAAGGTCACAAATAAATGGCAATTTAATAGAAAAAAATCTACTCCACATGCAAGAATATCTCAAAGGGGTAGTTAATTACACAGCAGCCTAAGCATGTTCTCTTTCATTAAAATATTGTGAACAGCCAGCCTGTTTCCTTTCAATGTGCTAATATGCATTACTGTCTCAGGAAATCTCTGTTGAAAAAATAAGAAAACAGGTACTATGAAGTCACTGCATCTATTGCAGCAGTGCACAACACACAGGCAGTTTTGCAGTATATTTAATAGACAAATTTAATCTGTCAATACAATTCAAAAGGATTTCATTCTCACTGTCAAAATGTACTTTTTCTGAATCACAGAAATTCCTACACACTTAAAACTGCTCAACTCCTTAAGTGCTCTGATGATGTTTGACTCATTGTACACTGAAGCTGTGCAAACTTTGAGAGTTTGGACAGGGAGAAGGAGAAAGAAACCCTATAATGTATTCCTGTCATGCTGGAATAAAAGAAAAACTGCCTTTAAGTTGGAATGCTGAGAAAAGAGATTAGGTGCATGATTTTCTGCTCATTCAGCACATGAATGGTTATCTCTGAACCACAATTCAGTGTTTTGATGCTAACACCCACACCTCACTTTAATCTACACAAATGCATGTTCCCATTCATGTTGGTTCTTCAAGAGTCGTTGAAAACATCTCCAAACATCAAGAGTGTAGCAACTAGGTGGATTCTTTGTAATTTGAATGAAAATCATCAATACTCAAACCTATGTTTTCAGAAGAGATAAATGTATCAACATTTGAAGGCATCTGTACTAAAAGCCAGAGTTCAGGTTTAGCTTGTGCTATCCTTAATGTGTCTAATGAGCTAACAGGACTCATTCACAGGATAAACTGCTGTACAAATTAGAAATAGGATTGCTTCATTTAAAGTCACACAGACATTTGTTGAATCCATCAGGTGGTGATTATATACTGGGTTGTTGTAGGTTTTGGGTTTTTTCTACTAAACCCTTTCAGGGGGGCATTTAGCTGTTCTTCTGCTTGACAATCTATGCATGTGCAAACAGACATTAATCCAGAATCTCTCCTTTTTCTCTACTAACATTTTCTGGTCTGTGACACTAAAACTACCATGAAATAGCCCCACAATTACTGCAAAATCTCAGATGTTTTACAGAAGCTCAGGCCTCTGTCACAATCTCTTACTGTGTCTCACTCATGTTTCTCTCTTGATTTGATAACCCCATGGGGACGAGCACTCTAAGAACAAGTAAGGGGTTTGTGTGACACTGGGCATGGTGGCTCTGCACATCCCCACAGTTTCTCTTCCATGACATACTTGGCTCAGATAAATTGTATAAACAGAATTTTGTTCTTGCATAATAAATGAAGAAAGCCTTTCTTGATGTCTGAATAGACAGTAGTAGATAGCACTTATTTCCACCAACTTTTGTTCTTTATGTTCTGTAACACTAATGAATAGAAAAATTATTTTCAAATAATATTACAAGCCACAGAGTCTTTAAGACTTACTGTTTCACTGTTTGTGGGAATAACCAATTCAGTGACAATAAGAAAGAAGAGAACATGCCTAAGCACGTGAAGATTTGCTAGCCAACTTTGTTAAAAGAGCTACCAAGTCATTTCCTACCACTTTGTAGCAGCTTTGTAAGTATTCCTGAAAGTTTTTCAATAATCAACAAGAACTTTGCAGAATATGAGCCAGTTTTAAGTCAGACAGTAGAAAGCAAAATAATTTGAGAAGCATTAGGCACTTCCATGACTTCCTGGAAACCAGAAACAAAGCTCACTCTGGTTGCAGTAGGACCAGATTTAGGTCAAGTAGAACTTCCACGGGGAGCTAACACTTACAGAACTACTGCACTTAAATCCCACCTAATTGGGTTAGTGCTGACTTCTCCAAGTTACAAAAGGATTTTCAGAATACATTGTTCAGAAAAACTCTGAAAATTAAGATTTTCAACTAAAAATGTTCATTGGAAGTTTCTTATCAGATTTCTAATAGCTGTACAGTTTAACTATTTGCATGTCATGGTTCCTGTTTCGAAAGAAAGGTTATCCTTTACAGCAATCAAATCTGAAAGTGCATATGACTTTATAAAGTATGACTTTATCATACTGCTGGGGCAGTATGATAAAGTAAAACATTGAAAATATGGGTGAATTCTGAAAAAAAAAATTTTGTCTTTTGCCAAAATTTACACTTATCCGCATAACAGTTTTTCTCCTGTCAGCTGTTTTCCTACTGTGGAACCTATGCTTGTGATACCCAAGAATTCTTCTTTGTTTCTTTTTTTCTGATTATTTTAAAAGCAGTCTGAAACAACTTAGGATTTTGCAAAGAGATAGGTATACTAACAGGTTCATTTGCAGTATGAAAATTCTTCCTCTACTGCCTTCAACCACCTTCATTTTCAGAATTCATAATCTGGAGGCAATATTTTATCCCTGCTAAACTGACATGCAGTCACATTTATAGTGTTCATAAATACCTCTCTGGAAATGGCCAGCAAACCCTTAAAGGAGGGTTATATGTAGTGGAAATGGCAAGCACCTGACCCAATGAAACCTGAAGGTGTTTGACAATGACAGAGCTATGGGTAAACTGGTAAATGCACAGCTGCTAGAATTCCTTCATATGACACACACAGTTTGAGCTTTATTCTTGGTAATTGACTTGGCTGACACTGAACTTCTGACTATCTGTGATTTTTTACATCGAACAGAGTAGTTATTTCTTCTATATGTTGAATTATTAATAGAAAGCAAATGGGATTATATATTGTACCCCCAGTCTTGGGGTCATATATTTCCTATTTTCCATTCCTATCTGAAGTTAGAATTACTCTTTTATAACTCCTGCTTTCCCTTGTTCCTCACCAAAAGGGACCATTCACACACCTGCCTTCTCATCTTCCTATAACAAAAGAGAAACAAATCCATCTTGGATAAACTCTGCTAATGTCAGTGGAAATTATACCTAAACAGAGATGCTTAAGATAATCCCAGTTTCAAGGAGGGAACATGGATGTCTGCAACATCTCTTGGCCTGGGCAGAGTGTTGTTACAGAAAGCTGCTCTGAGCACTGTATTAAAGAAAGAGAGGTGGGATGGGTGAAAATAGGGCAAAAAAAAGAAAAAAAGGATATTCCATACAGTGTAATCTGAATACTTTTTTCTGTTGAGTATTTAAGCATCATTGGAACCACAGGGTCTGATAGATAAACTTAACCTCAAGAAACCCGTACGACCCACCTCTCATAGGCAAAGCTCAATAATCAATGCTATTCTATACTACTTAGCACTCCGTGCTAAAAGCTTTAATGCAAGCACAAAAATGGGCCACAGAAGCTAGGGAATTTTTTTTCCCTCTTGTTTTTCACACTTTGGTTGTTGACCTATGCAATGAAAAAAGGAGAAATTGAAGAAATTCTCCTGCAAAGAATATTCTGGCTCACTCTATGCCAGCAGCAGCAGCAATAGTAGCAACTGCAGCGATTGAGGTCAATCTGGACTGAAATCAGTAGGGAGCAGGAAAAGGACAACACATTTCATTGCAACAGGTGTACCCCAGTTGAGGACCTGAAAAAACAGGTAGTAGAGTTACAGGAGACAGTCAGGAGACTTAGAGACATCAGGGAGGCTGAGAAGGATTTGGACAGATTGTTACAACCCCCTGTGGCAGAGGAAAGCCAGACTACCGGGAGGGGGTCAGAAACACATACGAGGACATGTAGGGAGAGCAAGGAGGTCACTAACACTGGGACATGGGAAGTAGTAAAAAAGATTAGTAAAGGGAAGAGAAAAAGGACCAACAAAAGGAAGACTTCACCTTCTAGTCCCAATATCCCAGTCCAGCTGGATGTACCCACACAGAATAGGTTCCTAGCTTTACAGACAAATGAGGCAATAACTGGCACACGTAAAAAACTGGAACCAGCTGTGGTAGCACAACCTGCCCCACAGACAAAGAAAATTAAAACTAGCCCAACTAAGAAAAGGAGGCAGGTGATAGTAGTAGGAGACTCCACCTTGACAGGCACAGAACCACTCGTCTGTCGGCCTGACCTGCTCTCAAGGGAAGTTGTCTCCTGGAAGCACAAATCAGAGATGTTACAGAGAGACTGCCAAGCATTGTCAAACCCAATGACTACTACCCACTATTAGTATTCCATGTGGGAGCTAGTGACATAGCCAACAGAAGCCTAAAAAACATTAGAAAAGATTACAGAAGCCTGGGAGAGATGGTCAAGGACTCTGGTGCCCAAGTCATCTTTACATCGATCTGTGAGGTCCAGGGTGAGGGGTATGAGATGGCCAGAAGAACTTCAATAGAAAAAGGAACATCACAGCATAGGCAGTGAAAGTCCTCATTTTCCTAACTAGCAATATTATGCAGAAGAACTGACCAAGAAGGCATGCATGGCTCCCATGTGCATTAGCAATGGAAACCCCATTGTTAGATCTGCTGTTCTAGGGGACCAGCATTTTGCACAACTGTAAGGAACGTAAGGAAGGCAAGTGCTCCTGTCACAAGGGCAGTCATATTACACCTCACCTCAACAGCTTGCTTGTCACACCGGCAATACAGAACTATGGAAAACCAAATTAATGAGAAGATATGCTTGGCTATCTAAAATCTTGGAGGACTGAGTAAAGTGTGATATTTCCCCTTCAAATATATGGTCTTCTTTAGTTAAAAATTGTTTGAATAAAGAAAACATCAAAAGTTGCTGCATTTAACAGCAAATCCAAGGGAAAAATGGTGCACCGGAAAAAGATTAAATCAATATTGGAACTAACAAACAGAATGTGAAAATGTGTTATTACAACCATGTACTCCAATGCTGGTGTGGTGATCAGTGACAGAAATAATTCATCACCACAACACAAAACAATGTGTGTAACCTAGTTTCACTTGCTTCATCTTGTATGATGTATACAAGCATCAGGAAAAGTTCAACATCTGTGATGCCGAAGCTTTGTAATAGTCAAACATTATGATGGGTTTTCTGTCAAACTAAAAAGAGTTCAAGACTCAATACTTTGAATCCACAGAACAAGCACACAGCAGCTGTGTCATACACAGTCTTACACAGTGTCACTTCTTCAGCCTTCGAGTCACTTTGAACAAGTAGAAGGCTTTAAAAGTCTGACTTTGTGTCACAAGGCAAAGAAGAAATATATCCTTTTATCTGGGAATTCATGTCTGACCAGAAATAAAGACTTGCTGCTCACAACAGGTTCTTTTTCTTCTCTTTCTGAATATAAAAATACTCTACCGGTCTGGTAACACGAGGCTGCTTTCTGCTCCGAAAGACCTTGAAAATGAAATTATGCCTTTTGCCAAAGAGCACAGTGTGATATAGAAGATGAGAGCAAATGTGATATTTTGTATGGAGAATGAAGATTTGGATTTTCAAGCAAACCAGAATATAAACAGGTCAGGGGCTAGTAATCAAAACAACGACGTAACAGAAATCCATAGAGGGAGTGGAGAATATTGACAAACATGCTTTTCATTAGAAAAGACTTTTTTGCATCAATTTTTGAATTAAGAAAATCAATAAGAAGTGAAGATATACTGAGAGCAGCACCAGGAAGCAGCAGTTCAGCAGTGAGAAGCAGTGCAATCAATTTGACCTTTTGTCAGACACTTTACCAACTCCGCAGAAATGGGGTATTAAGCAAATAGCCATAAAATAGGTTTAATTATTTAGGAAGTGTGGGACTTCTAAATCATCCTTGGTCATGACCTACCTGTGTCAGCAAATCTGGCTGCACTGGAAAACTGACTCTCCCAGGATGCAGCTGCAGTTTGATGGGACAGAAAAGCCAAAATCTGTGTTCAGTTCAAATAGCTAGCAGATATAAGTAGAAATTTAGATGGAAAAATAAAAGTGTTTTTAAAGACAAAGCTATGGAGGAGAAATTAGGGGAGGGTGCGAGGGAGTGAAAAAGCTGTTTCAGGCTTCTCTTCTGATAGTTACAAAACTACACCTTTTGAAAATGACTGTATGGTGCTGATTTTTTTTTTCCATGTATATTTAAAATGGACATAATTAAATCATCAGGGCACAGACATAATGTTAACAACTCCTCCTTTTTCATGCAAAATTTCTTTGACAGCTTGGCATATAGTTAATCACTTTTTAAAACTGAATGCACCCCAATGCAGTGGATGTAATTTTTTAATCTATCAGCCGGAATTTGTCATTAGATAACTTTACAAAACTGATTAAATGCTTCACTTTTTTCCTCAGGTTTGTGCCTTGGCAATGGGCTGAAGAAAATGTGTATTTCCAGCAAGACTAATGAGTAATTATTAGTTGAGATCAACCTGTTATATAGATTTAATGAATTTCTGCACGGGCTGTGCAAGTTCTCAGAATAAACTGATGAATGATTGCCATAAATGAAAAAAAGTTAACCTGATCAGAAGGGAGTTGTGGAGGCTGAGGGAGAAAAAGAGAACAGGTAACAAGCAGGGAGCAAATCTTATGTTCAGAAAGATGCTAACTATGTTGATGCTAACAGGAAAGAGAGAGAAGCACCCATTAATGACTGCACCCACCACTTCTTTCAGGGTACCAGGCACATTTACCTTTGCTTGCTACAGCAGTCATATCAGGTGCAAAATAAATCTGTTTCAGAGAATTCTTTGGGACAATCATGACTGCTTGGCTACCTGGATTTAAGTTTAGGTTTTTAATCAGAAAAAGATAGCATAGTTTTGGTTTTGGTTTCTTTTGGTTTTGGTGTTTGCTTTTTTTTTCCCCTTCACAAAGCACACAGTGCACCTGTTTCCTAAGTTTTATCAAGGATATAATAATTTTGTAGAATGGAAGATATGGAAGTATGGTTGCATACTATCATAGCAAATATTTAAGGCCTCAAATGGTACCTGTAGAACATTTGCTGCAAAAACCCAAAAAACACTGTTATGCATACCTAAGAGAAAGCAACTTGTCCAGTGACTAACAGGCCAATTAAGTTATTTAAACTTCTGCTAACATTCTCCAGTCAATAATGCATTCACTCTAATAACTGAAGAATGCTACATTTAGATAACATACTGTCCACACTTTGCCTTCACTCTGCAGCTCCATCTTTTTAATGTTCTCTTCTCAATCACTCTCTTTACCTTTTCTTGCACTTTCACTTTGCACGCCTCCCTCTCTTTACACTAAATTCAGTTTCCGTAAGAAACAACCCAGAAGTCCTAGCAATACTCTGCAATCACACTATTCCCTCTGTTGGCATGATCTCTCTGTCTCTTCTTCAAACAAATGCAACAATATTTTGGAGGGGAAAAAACACCTACTGCCCTTTCTGCACACACTACTGGAGACTATGTTGCTAGTTGCTTGTAGGGCAGTAAACATGAACAGCAGTAGTATATTTTTTTTAATCCAACTTGCTTTCTAACGGCCTCTTTCCACTTCAAAATATGGCACAAGACAATTAGCACCCCAAAACGCCCAGTGCTCCCAAAACACCCAACCAGTTCAATTTAGCCTGGAAACCAGACCTATCATTTCCCATGCAACACCAACAGGCTGCAGCACCAAACCTTCACAGACCAACAGGGACCCACACCCCTGTCCATGGGCCCAGGGGCCAAATTTCAGCTCTGTCTTGGGCCCCCAGTACTGGCTCCAGCAACCATCAGGGAGCAGCAGGCCTGAGGCTACACCAGGAGCAGGGAGAGAATGTCTCCAGCATGGGCACAGCAGTGTCCTCCCCAAGTGGGATGCTGTCCTACAGCATCTTTTATTTTTCTAAGGTGACAATACATATCACTGCCTACGGTATCCTTCACCCCATCTTCACATATCCTTCACCCCATCTTCACATGCCCTGTAAGCCATGAGTAACTTTAACCTAGAGAATCATTATTTTTCTGTGCACAGAGTGCCGCACTGTATTACTTTCTTCTCCCTCTTCACAGCTTTCAAGAGATTTTGGTCATTGCCTCTTCCCATGCAGCAACGCAAATTTATTGTCTTCTTTCTTTTTTTGGCAACACATTTTGCAGGAGTTTCTGCTTGTGCCCTGACCCACGCTGAGCTGTCAGTTAGCCTTTACACCTTCCTCACGAGTGTTAAATTCAAAATCTGTTCCTAAGCTTTTTGAGCAGCTGCCCCTGTGTGATATGTTTATAGCTACCAGTAAACCAAGGTGATATACTGGCTAGAAAATATTAGTGGAAACTACGGAGAGACTGTTTGATCTAAGAACTTATTCTCATATTTGAGACCACATTATCTCTATAAACTGAAAGATGAAAAGTTACGTTATGTTGACCCACATAAGAAGCTCAAACTGACCTACATTCAAAGTATCTGCTGGGAATGGGAATGGAAAGGTAGCAACACATTTCCCAGGATGTTTTACTAGAGTAAGAAATCTAACTCTCCTAATGAGAACCTTTTCTGGCTGCATACATTTATAGGAATGGTTAAAGTCTTCCCGAACTATGTCTCCTGAAACAACTTTGAAATAGCTGACCACAGCCACGTGTCAGGGGAGACTGTTTCCTTCCCTTGGCCTCCACAGGGAAAGGGTAAGGTTTTGGATGCATTCATAAAATGGTGGATGAAGCCTAATTCCTGTAAATGATATTGCCTTTCTGCTTTGCTAGTGGCAGACAGAATTTCTCCCAACTAGGATGTTATGGAGACTATGACCAAGGGCATGACAGAGAACAGGGGCTTGCTGCGTGAAGAAAAGCAATTTTATCTGCCTGAAAGACTCTTGAGACATATTCTGCATGCATTTGTGTAAATTACTTTTAAAATTTCCTTTGTGATGAGGAATGAGACGCCTACTGCGCATTTCTAAACTAAGAAAAAAACCAACTAAACTGGCACATGCTGGCTTTCTTCCACTTATGGACTGGATTGTGTTCCCTGTGACCTAGGGAGAGCAATTCTGCTCTCACTCACATGCAGGCATACCCTGTACATGTCAGCTGGAGCTGTTTTGGAGAACAAAAGAAAAACTGATTCTAATAGACCCACATGGCTTAGACAGCAGGCAATTCAGCCTTTACTTATTCTAACAATAAAAATCAATGCAAATAAATGCAGAAGTTACAGTTGCACATTTTGAAAGGTCTGAAACAGATAACTGTTTATGCAACACTGGTATGCACGCATAGATGCCATATACATCCCAGGAGTAAACATATGAGAGAAAGTGTTGCATCCATTTAAATTACCTTCCCCATACTTGAAAAGAAGTCTTTATGCAGAGGACACCTAGAGATTAATCTGCTTAGAATTTACAGAATATAATACTACTTATAGCTGTAGGTAGTACAGCTTTCTAGCAGGTAATATGTGACAACCACCATGTTCTTAGAGACTGCATTAATACAGCAGGACATACCAAAATAATTATCAAAAGTTGTGGGATTTTATGGAAAGAATTTTCTCATACTGAGTAAAAGAAGCAGACTTCTCAAGCAACAGAATTTCAAGCAGATGTAAATAAGTGATAATCATAATTGATAATCATGTCCACATTTCTGCTCCTTCATCTTAATGACAACAATGAGAACATGAGGAATGGTTCAGTAAAAAGACAAGTCTTTTGCCAGCTGTTTAGCACTAAGTAGTGGAATAAAGTCAGTCTGGATATTAATCCACACAACTTCATAAACCTAAACCAAATTACTTAGCCTATGGGAACATAATTGAAAGCAGTAAGGAGAGTATGGAGCCCAGTGAGGCTGTTCCCCCAGCTCCCACAGCCTGGGGGACATTCATTGTTAGTGTGTTACAGCAGGAAATCAGAAACAAGTGCTCATGGAGGTGTGCACATGGGTAGTCTTGCATTGAACAGGATGACAGCCTGGAAACATCATTTCAGATCTCAGCTATATTCCTTATACCATTCAAAAATTCACAAACAACATTCTTTTTTGGGGTCCATCATGGACTTTGAGACATTTTGGGAACTTGCCACTGAAGACTATGGAACATCATGGAGAAGAACACGAGCAAGTAAATCTCAGTCATTCAGAAGGGAAGGCCTTTTCTGGGGTTTTTGCCTCTTGATGACAGCCAGTACTGTTAATGAAGCAAAGAAGTGGGTAAAGAGGCAGAAACATTTAGCACTGAACACAAGATTAGCTGCAGAAAGAGTTTGCTTCCTTTGTTTTTCTTGACTCTCTGCGACCTAACATTTCAAAATTATTTTTATATTCTGCCTTTTCCAGTTTCTTTCCCCTGTCTCTCACAGCTTTTGCTGTTTTTATTAAAGTGTCTAATTATTTTCCTGCATGCTAAAGTAAGGGCAACTATGCTTTTCCTTCCCTTCAATTTAAAATTGTAGAAAGTTCACATGGAAAATTAGAGAGCTCCTATGCAGTATTTTTTCTTTTCAATTAAGATAACTACTTCACAAACCTATTAAATTCTATTGCACCTAAAAATGACAGGTAATTTTTAAACTCAGGATTTGCAAGCATACTACCGAGTGTTTAATTAAGGAAAAACTGATATAGCATAGAAGAGACGATGAGTTGTTGGTGACCCATACATCTGCTGCTACATGACTGGAGATGTAAGCCTCAAATACCCTCATAATTTCTTCTGTAACAAAGATGCTTTGATTTAGCTACGTCAAATATCCAAGACCAAAAAAAAAAACATAGAAAAACCTGTCTTCCATATGTGTCATATCTTTCTTCATGTGAAGATATTTTTAATTTGATAATCTTACCATGATTAAACTCATAAAGCAGATGCTGGCCATATCAAGCAATGAGGGGTCGCTAAGGAGCTGTTTAAATGTTGACATTACTACATGGCCATATAATATGCATGCACGTGTAGATTTAGAGAAAATGTATGAATATTATTACTGGACTATAGATCAAAATACACTCATTCTTTTCTGGAAAAATACAGTTTAGAAATGGGAATAAGTTCCTAAGTCCACACCATCCCTATACATTAAAAATTCATACTTTGTTATTGAAAACTAAAACAGACAAGAGTGGTACTTCTGAGCTAAAAAAATCCCAGGAATATAAACATTTAAAATTATATGAAGAGAAAGGTAGGAATAACAAGAATTGTGTATCAGCTTGGAGCATAATTAAAAAGAATACATAGAGTGTACATAAGAAATTCCACCATAATTTTATATATTTATAACCAAATATGTGAAAAACACCGACAGAGTATATAATACTTTATGTAAAACTGTGGCAATCAGAGAGAAGTTATGACTAAACTGCTCTGTAGAAGATCAGAAGAATTCACTTTTTGCTCTGTTATCCGAAGCAATTCTTTACTCTCCAAACACAAAAAGCCCGTAGTGGCACCATAGGAACTAGTTAACACTGTTTCAGTGCTCCAGCTGACATGACTAGTGCTGGTTCCATGTATCTGTACAATTCAACAGTTAGATATCATGGGTAAAGAGAGTTACACATCCTCTTACAGTTCCATTAAAACAATCAAAACTTTCATTCTTTCAATGAGAAGGAATATAGAATGAAATTATAAAATGTCAGTTAAGAAAAATAAAGGCAATAATATCATTATAGCAGCAGACTATGTTTTCAACTCCATTAAACACTACCCAAATAATTAGGGCATGGTACATTTATTATTTTCAAAATGACTGAGACACAGGCATCATACTATGAGTATGATGACACATGCCATGTCAGGCTTTATCTGTTAGGAAACAAAACATTTCATTTTTAACAGAAAGTTATGTGGCTTTAGCAGTGTAATAGCTTTATATATTGTAGGTTTTGCATCAGCACTCAACCAAAATGGCACTGCCATGCACCGCATTTTAAACCTATTTTATGGAAGGTTTTTAAAACCAACAAACCAGAAAATCTGTTGTTTGATAAAGGAATAAAGCTTTCCTAGAGTATTAAACCCCCCCAATGGTAGGTATTTGAGACTTAGTCTAGGAAAAAAGGATAACAAAGAATTAAAACAGCTTGTGTATTTATCTCTTGCATAGAAATTTTTTGTTGCCTGAAGTTCAATCATATGAAATAAACAGTAAGAAAGGAAAATTATTTCTGTGATGAAAACAGTATTCAAGACGATCTCAAAAGAGAAATGTACTCTGAAGGCAATTTTTTCCTGAAAAACTTAATCTTCCCTCCTTTTCCTCTCATGGCCTGACCTCAACTGCTGTGAGCTCTCTCACTACAATACAGTTTCTCTGTATTTACAGAATCAATGCTGCTAGAAGAGATGAAGTGCTTGGAAAAACTACAGTAAATGTGCAATGTCAAAAACTTGTCATGCACAAAATAAATTAAAATATTTGTACCTCAAACTTGTCTTTTTGGTTTGTTTGTTTGGTTTGTTTGTTTTTTGTTTTGTTTTGTTTTGGTTTTTTTATAGAGGCTCTTTGAACCTCTGGTGTGCCATTTAGACACAAATCTGTCTGAGATGAGCTCCAGGTACCAAGGCTGTGGCACAAGGCCATTCACCACATTACAGGTTTTGGACAATGTTTTCTGTTCAAGTTGTGAATGAAAGTAAAACCAGATCTTAGCAAAGACTAAGGAAACTGGAAAAATCTAAGAAGTTCTGGAAATTTCATGTAATAAAAAGCATTTTCAGGAGAATGAGTAAAGCAGTGATAATTCCTATGCTGAATCAAGGCCTCTGGCCTTTATCAACTCACATAACACCAAAACCATTAGTAGCAATCTAATTCCTGGGGGGAAAAAATAATAGAGGGACATAATTTCATTATTATATACCTCTTACATCATTCATTTTGCACTGTTCTATGCATGGGTTGTCAATACTAACATTTGCAATGGAAAAACAGCTTCAGTCACATCTTTTAGAAGAAGGACAGCTGAAAGATTACTTTCAAAATATATATGTAAGTTCAGAGCAAGCAGATCTTTTCATTTTTATGAAAGCTTTCAACTGAACTGTGCAAAATTTTCCAGTCTTTTAGTATTTTAACATCAAGACATCATTTTTGTACTGCCATGCTGTGCTTATTATTTTGCAACTCATGATTTAAAAGCAAATTTAATAAAATAAAATAGTTGCCTTGCAAAATTTTAGTTCTTTTTATTTCACACATTATATTGCCTTATAGCTGGGTTTTTTCCATTTTACCTAAGACAGAATAGGAAAACTTGTAATATGGAATTTCCATCTCTGTACTAGTCTCCAGAGTCCTGCTCCAGTGTCAGCCTTACTTCTCTTTACTTTAATGCCATGCTACTTTGACTTACAAAGGTGAATAACACTGAGACAGACTCCTTTGCCTACTTTCTACTGACAGTGTTTTTGCTTGGTTGGAGTTGAAGATTGAAAGTAACACTTTACTAATGATGGTGATGCTTCCAATTGGCATTGCAATCTTTATGACTGGGGATGCTGAGACAATTCAGACAAAAAGATTGACAGCAAAAACATAGTGATGCTTGTACTAATCACAGACACCAAAGGCCACACTGCCTCAAAGGCTGATGCTGCTTCCCAGCATGTCTCAGAGCATTTCAGCGCACAGAGTCTGGGTAAGAAAGCCATAAAGAAATAGTACAGCACCAGGACCATCCCTGATGTAACTCAGTATCCCTTTGTTTTCCCCCAGAAAGATCTGGCTTGCTTAGCAGGAGAACCAGGATGCAGCTAGGGGAAAGGAAGAACACCTGGGACAATGTTGGTGAGACACTGGCACAGGTTGCCCAGAGAGACAGTGGATGCCCCAACCCTGGCAGTGTTCAAAGTCAGGCAGGATGAAGCCTTGAGCAACCTGGTCTGGTGGGGAAGTGTCCCTGCCCATGGCAGGGGGCGTTAGGACTAGATGATTTGTAACATCCATTCCAAACCCTGAAATTCTAAGAATCTATGAATGTTCTAGCCCTGCATCTTCTTCAGCAGCCTACAAAGGAGTCAAGAGCCTTGAGATGTTGCTCAGTGCTGGGAAAAGTTACAATCTCCAGAACTATCACAAGTCCTAGAACAGGCTAGAAAGACAAAAATTAAGCCAAAGGCCATTTAGGTCAAATATCTCCTGCATCTAGTCCCTGATTTCTATATTCAGCTGAGGTCACATGAAGGATTTCAATTATCTGCAACAAGAATTACTAAACCTACTGTAACACTGTAAAAATATTCAGAAAGTCATGCTTCTACACAATCATAAATACTCTGGATTCTAAAGCTATGACTTTCCTTGTGCAGCCCCTCTACTATTTACTCTTAGTGCCATCTATAGGTAGCCCTGACTGTAAAATGTTAGTCTAGTAAGACACTGAAACATGTTATGATCACTGATAAACTTTTTTCTACTACAGAAGCTGTTGGGCCCTTGCTAAGCAAAATTTAAATTGCACTTGTTTTTAAATTACATCTAAGCATGATTTATCTAAAATCAAGTCTCCAAGTCATCTTAATTTCTTCCCATTTTTATAATTCACTCAAATAGCTAGTGAATGTCTTAAAAATGAAACTATGATCTGAGCAGAAAGTCAAGAAAGAAGACCCATCTAAAATAACTATAAAAGTTGAAAAACTATTTCTTCAGTCAGCACAGTATACAGATGCAACATTCTATGCAGGAAATGTTAGGCTGATATGAAGAAATAATTATTTTTAAGCTGTGCCAAGAACAGCAAAAGAAAACTTTCTAATACCCCTCTCCAAAGCTCCTACACAGACAAAACCCTCAACCTCCACTGTGATATCAAAAAGAAAACAGAAATGTTTTAATAATAGGCCATTAAGAAAGGAGTACAGCAAAAGAACTTTAATATACACAATATTGCTGCACTTATTTATAATGTAGTCTGTTTTGCACATTTTGCACGTGTCGTCATAAAAACTTAGCTGTTTTGAAATGGAGGAGAGAAGAAATCTACTGTTTAAGTCTAAATGTAAAACCTGCACTTGCCATAACCTAAACAGAAAACAAAATTGCTTCATGTGCATATGGTGTGTAGCAGATTTCAATATGGTTTATGGCATCTAAAAGCCTGAAAGGTAAAACTAATAACCAAATCCATGACACTTCCCCAATTTCAGTTCAGGATCATGCTTAGTTTTGGTCTCTCAGTTGAAGTACAGCACCTTTTACAAACCATGAACATTTCCCAAACAATTTTTTGACTTGCAACCCTTAGGAATTACCCGATTTAAATTACATCGGAAGAAACAGTAGGAAAAGCTTTAGCTATGGTATATAAAGAGCATCTGCATGAGAAGGAAAACCTGTTTAGCTGACAGTTCATGTAGGCTCAGGAGAAGAAAAGTAAAAGAACTTGAGAAATAATATGTAAGACTTTAAGAATAAAGGATATAAAATGTTGGAGTAACTTGCCAGCACTGTACTGGATTATGCATCACTTCCCATTATCCAATTGGCTGTCTTTTTAAATGATTCAATAGAACAGCCATAGCTTTTGAGACAAATACTATGATTGTTGGTTGAAATCTTACAGCCTACAAAATGCATCACAGATTATCAGAATGGCCCCCTTTATTCTTACAATCTGTGAAACCACAATCTGATTGCAAGATAGCAGAGACATAACATGAACACAGTTGTTCATAATCATAAATACAGGTGTGTAGGAGGACTAAGCAGATAGAAAAGCCATTTTTACTTCACTTTACACCTTTAGAAGGTGTATCACCCTTACAATGTGAGTATACTCAATTATTGCATGTGTTCTGAAAGGTATTGATATAAACAGTATCTTTTCATGGACATGTGTAATCAATTTAATTCAAACAGAAATAATTTGAGATGTGATAAAGGTAGGAAAAGAAAACACATGCACACAAAAATAAAAAATAAAGGATTTTAATATTACCAAAAAAAAAAAATCTTCACTGATGTGTTCTTTTATATCAGGACCAGAGGTAATGGCCTGAAGTTGTGTCAGGGGGGGTTTAGGGTAGATATTAGAAAGTTTCTTCACCCAGAGGGTGTTTGGGCACTGGAATGGCTTCCCAGGGAACTGGTCACAGCACCAAGCCTGACTGAGTTCAAGAAGTGTTTGGACAATGCTCCCCAGCACATGGTGTGATTCTCAGGGGTGTCCTGTGCAGAGCCAGGAGTTGGACTCGATGATCCTTGTGCGTCCCTTCCAACTCTGAATACTCTGTGATTCCGTGACAGCCAACAGTACATAGTTTTAATGGCTCATTGTTAGAGTTGTAATGTATTTGCCAAAGCTACCAAAGGTATAAGACATTCTTTTTCCAAATGTGATATAGTGTACACAGTGAATTGTTACATTCACACAGTGAATGACAAGCCCCTACCACAATTTACACGGCTTCATCAAGTTCTGTCAAGTACCCTCCTCTGGGGTCCTTCCTACCTACCAACTATTTCCTGTTTTATATTTACCCTGGAGTCCAGATCATTTAATTAGCCAACAAACACTATCACTGAAAGGTTTGCCTGTTACTCCTTTTGACTGTTCAACTGCATGTTATAAACTGATTACTTGTTGCCCAGTGATGCAAACTGATTGCCTGATTTAAAACCCTTAATTAAAAAGCCATTCATTAAACTCACAGTTAAACAGAACACATGATATTTTGTAATTAAAACAAATTGTTGTACACAATATCTTTTAATACAATGGACTTATATGACTTGCTAACCAAATATTAAGCTTGCATACAAAAGAAGTACTGTGAATGAAGTGAAAAGAGGGATATACCCTATGCTTCAAATGGGAAAAAAATATATAACAACAAATAGAGGGCTATTATTTATGATAGCTTTAATCATTTTATATCATGTTTAACCTAGCTGACTACTACCTCACTCACTGGGGCTAGTTTTTAATACCTGTACACATACTATGCATTTTCTGTGAGGTGCTTGCTGCTCTCTAAATGGAACATTTGACTGGGGCTATCATCTACTCTTACTAGAATAAAACAATTCAGGTTTCCATTGGCAAAATATAAATAAGCATAAAATAATTCCAATTCAACAATTAAGTATTTGAAGTAATTTCCCTGACCTGGTAAATCAGTTTCTTTCCTAGGCTGTTTCTAACATCACCATTTGCTTTTTGAGCTCCAGAACTGCTTCCTTTCTCTCTCCTCCTGACAAGAATCAGAGAGATTTCTAGCTTCACCCTTGGCACTGCAATTCTCTTCCTGAACTATTCCTTAGCCATCTGAGGCTAGTTGGGTCACACTGCTCTTTCAGAAAGGAAGCTATTGCTTTTTCATTCTCCCAGGACAGGACATGGACCACTGGGACTAGATGTAAAATGAGAGCTGGAAGGGAGGTGATTTTTATCACAGCAGGGTAAAAGGTAAAGATAAAAACAGCTTACACAACTCGATATGACAGAAAGAATACCACTATGAAATATCTTGTTACTTTTGCTCAGGATACATATGAAAAACAATGGCCTTTTCTTGGGGGAAAAGTTATCTTTTAATCACACAGCTTTTGCTACTTTATTCTTCAACGGCCCCTTCACAGACCTGTTGCACATAGGTAGATTTTCAGCCTCTTATGAAATAAGCCCCGATCAACCGTGTGAATTCTGCCAGTTTTCAAAGATAAAGCAAGAAAGAAAAAGAAGAGGAAGAAAGTATAACTCCTTTCCTCTGCACACTAAAAATCCTCAGATAGGGAAAAATGACCCAAGAAATTGAAGTATGGTTTAGGTGAATTTTTATTAGAGGTCCCAGAAAAAAAAATTAATAGAATTTGCCCAGCATGCTCTCTGCATAATATAGAGTACTTGGGGGTTTTATATTCAAAGTAGACAAATAATTTCCTGGTTGGAAGCTTCTGAATAATGGCACTTTCCTCTATTTTGAGTTCCTCTCATTTTTTTTCTTCTGTCAATTAAAAATAACTTGATAAAAATAACTTTATAAAGAATAACTTCATAAAATGCTTATAGTTTAATCCTCTAATGAGAATCAGCACAGAGTACCAATTTTATTCAAGTGCATTTAAAAATCTTACCTACTTGCTGCTAAAAATTGAATTATCTGAAAGTCAAGTCAATGTTAAATTAAATCTTGCTTTTGTCCTGCAAAATAAGGCTCACAAAGATCCAAAGAGCTGCAAGATTAAAACAGCATAAGTAATAACTGAGAGCAAAGAAAACTCACACTTGATTTTACTTTTGGGGTACAGTGCTCTGTGTGCACTGTGGATCTGGTTTCACACCTTGACCAAAAGTTTTAAGCTTCATTATTAGCACAGCTGTCTATGCTAGGGCTAGAGTTGTGATCATGAAGTACAGATTTTAGTAAAGTGGCTACCCATATTTGTAACATGACAGTACATATGAAATGTTTTTCCTTCCTTCCTTCCTTCCAGAAAAAATGAAGGCAATTTTCAGACAAGTAGTTGTAAAGAAAGAACTACAGACAGAACATGGGTTTTTAATATAATATTAATAGAATACGCTATTCACAATCTATCTTGACTACTGATAACTGCTATTAAGTTGCAGGGATAGTGCAACTACAAACTTCATCAGTCATCATGAAACCTACTCTTTTCTCACCCTTAACTATGAACATCAGCTGAAAGGTCTTGCTACATGCTCTTTATTTACAATATTCCCAAGCAACCTTTCAACTCTAATGGATTACTTATCAAGGAGATACAGATCTGCAGCAATGAGAGATTTGTCTTCCTGAGCATCAGACTCGATGTGAAGTGAGAACTCATTTCAGGGGTCTGTGTATATGTTTCTATGTTACAATAATTACTTCCATGCAAGAAGCAGTTCTGAGAATATACCAATTTGCTGGTAATGGCATATATAATTTAAAACTTCTGAAACTGTGGCCTGTGCTAAAAAAAAAATACCCCATTTCTCAAATGAATTTATTCTTGGGTAAGTGCTGTGTTAAAAAATGAGTATTTTCCATTAGATAAAAATATAGTCCAGTAACAATAGCTATGGTTCTTGTAACTCCCTCCTCTCTTTTTTCCCATGAAAATTTTATCAAAACCCAAGCCAAATGATAAGTACAGTAATAGCCAAATCAGACCTACCCTGAATCTCTTTCCTTCACTGTACCCCATGCTTTTATCAACTTGTGTTTTTTCCTGTCTACCATCATCTCGCTCCCTCTCAGTGTTTGTCTCCATCCAACTACCTTTCTCACTCAAATAAAACATAATCACAGAACTACCACAATACTCTTCTTTTATTCTTGTTTAGTGCACCCCTCATACTACATATGCTCTAACTGTGTGGCCACTAAACTGTTCAGTTTAGGATAGAATGGGAAGTCTACTACTTTCTGTTTGCCCAGTACCTAGAATGACAATGAACATCCTTGTCTGCTTAATCAATGTAACCAGGAAGTTTAGGATTATGGTTCATGTGGAGTTAAATGATCTCTGTTACAGTACTAACTGATATCTAAACATTTTTAATGTGGTTTTTTTCCATTAAGTAGGGAAATATGGAGAACTGGCGAATAGAGAAACTCAGTGTCATAACAGCCATAACAAGGAAAACAAAATATCACATAAGCATGTGGTACCTGCTGCCTTGTCAATTGTGTCTCAACACCAAAATCCATGAGAAAATCATTACCCCTTTTCTCAGGATGATATTCAGCCTCTGTATCACCAATATTCTTTTAAGTGCTCCCATTGGTCTCACTTTTGATGCCATAGCATCTAAAACTCTAAATACACTATAGTGTATCAGTCACCATGCCACCTCCAGCTAGTCCAATAACTGTCACAACGAATATGGAGAGCAGATGAACTGACCTACATCACACTCACTCACAGTCACGTTATATTTACAGCATTGGCACGAAGGGTTCGTTTGCTATATTTAAAATCTTTATTTTGTTGCAATAATGGCAATCTTTGCATATATTTTCATTATATCAGTGCAAAAAAAACCAAAGGCCTTTGTTATCTATAAATGTTTTTAAAAATCTGCAGTGCATTCAGTTTCCAGTCTTCTCAAGAGTCTGAAATATGAGTTGCTTTTCGCATCTGAAATCTCTCATTGAGTGCAAGTGAAAAACTGCTAACAGTGTATTAATATAGTGGATTAAATTATTAATTAGGAAAGTACAGGAACCAAGTAAAAGTAGCTTGACATTAATTTGCCAGCATAAAGGATGATTGGATTATTTTCATAATATATTACGAAAAAAATTGCCTAGAACATGAAAAAAGTAAACATAAACATTTCTAATGAGAACATCGATCTGTTTTCTTCTGGCCACCTGATTCTGAGAGACATACAAGGCCAAGAGTCCAAGAGTACAGACAAGAGTCCAAGAGTAATCAGGGCTTCTTGGTAAGGTAAAAAACTAAACACTATTTCAGTATCATAACTATTCAATATCAAATTTTCCAATGTAATTTTATAAAACAGCATATATTAAACCCATGGATTTTGCTTTCCCATATCTGACCTTTCAGAATACAGTATGGACCAGAAACATGACAGCAATACAGGTTACAAGAGACTTCTTTCAGAGATGATAAACTGGATTTGGGATTAAGTTTCAGTTACCTTCTACCTAAATTACAATTGAGTGTATTTATATGACTAACAGACAAACACTGGCAGAAATGTTTCATGGTCCAAAAAATGCAAGTTCTTATAATGGGAACTGATAGTACTGGTTTGGGCTAAGTGGAGTTAACTTTCTTCACAGCGGTTAGTATGGGGCTGTGTTTAGGATTTGTGCAGAACCCAGAGGGGATAATGGAGAGATGTTTCTGTTGTTGTTGAGTAGAACTTACACAGAACCAAGGCCTTTGCTGTTTTCCATACTGCCACACTGGCAAGGAAGTTGGGAGTGCACAGGAGACTGGGAGGAGACACAGGTGGGACAGGTGACACAACCTAACCAAAGAGATATTCCATAACATATGACATCATGTTCAGTATATAAGGTGGGAGGAAGAAGGAGGAAGGGGGGACATCTGGAGTGATGGCGTTTGTCTTCCCAAGGAACTGTTACGCGTGATGGGCCCTGCTCTCCTGGAGATGGCTGAACACCTCCTGTCTGTGGGAAGCAGTGAATTAATTCCTTGTTTTGCTTTGCTTGTGTGTGCAGCTTTTGCTTTCTCTATTAAACTGTCCTTATCTCAACCCATGCGATTTTCTAGCTTTTACCCTTCTGATTCTCTCCCCCATCCCATTGGTGGGGGAGTGTGTGAGCAGCATATGGTTCTTGGTTGCTGGCTGGGGTTAAACCACGACAAACAAAGTTGTTCAAAGCTCTTAAACAAAGTAACCCACTAAGAACCTGTTTAGGTCCTTTTCTTTGTCCCCATTCACCAAACCAGAGGAAACAAACTGTTATAGAGGTACTAATGAATCCTACTCATCCAGCCTTTGCCAAAAAAATTTGCTTCTGTGTGGCAAGCAAAATGTGTAAATTTGTGTCCCAGAAGAGCAGAGCCTCTTACCTCACATGATGACAGTGAGACAAGAAGGGGGGAACAACCTGTCTTGTCCAAGCAGATCTGCATTTTAACAGTCTGCTGATCATCACCTAAGCTCGTCATACTGTTTAGAGATTTCTTACATAACACAGTCTAAAACATTAGCAATTGTCATTAGGAACTGGCTGGAGTCACTGTAGCAAGCAATTTAAATAACAAAATTTTTAAAATGTTCCAAATGAAATTCATTTATCAATCCTGTGTGATTCTCATCTATAGCGAAGTCTACAGGAGTGCAAGGGAGACCTTGATATTACAAGTGTGAGGACACCCTAGGAATCGGTAACTGCCCGAGCCAGCACATTCTAGCATGGCTGCAAAGGATGACAACACCAATTAAAGGGATCACTCTGTGCACTCTATTAGATAATTATCCAGATAAGGTCAAGGCTCACATTCTCCTCAAGTGCTTTGATAATGGTTTATTACAGCAGCCCATTTCAAGTCACATTAGGCTGACAGATGGTGTATGGAATACATTTCAGCACAGCTGCAACAAAACAATCTGGAGGTTAATGGGGGGGCCTGGCAGTCAGAAAGGCAGACTTCTACTCTCTCCACTTCCTCCCCAAGGGCTGGGAAAGCAGCACATAAGGCTGCACTTTCTGTGCAATCCCAACAGGATATGCACCCCCAGCGTGTGTTGCTTCTGTAGTCACAGGAGACCTGGGCATTGAACTGGCAGCTTCAGCATCCACGGGGTCTCTGCTGATGGGCTTTGAAGACAAAATGTCTCTTGTGGGGTTAAGAGTCCACTCCTGGGATTCTTGTTATTTGCAAAAGCCCTGCATACTAAAGCTATTTCATCGTTCTAATGAAGTCTTTTCATCTATATTTTATTTATAAACCTGCATTTTCAGAAGCATATTGTAATGGTTAAAAAGTACTTTAACATTGTTGTTAAATATATCATTTTAAAATTACTCAATGCATGTATATACCCTTGTAAAGCTCTAGCTAAAATACAGAACTTAATAAAAAAATATATTTTTCTTCCACTGATGCTAATAAACTTTGAAAGTCAAAGAGTGGCACCAATAGGCATAATTTAAACACCTGCTGTAGCTGCAGACTCTATTCATTTGATATTAAGCCCTGCTTACAAGAGTTTATTTATGGATGAAGTCTTCAGAGAAGGCACATTATGATTTCCCTATATAATGAAAGCCTTTCTTAAATTTTTTAATATTCTGAGGAGCCTAGATAACCAAAGCTAGCTTCTTAAATCTGTGCTTGAAGCAGCTGTTTAAGTGACCTTATTTAAAACAAAAAAAACCCAACCAAAAAAAAAAAACAAAAAACTTTGCACATTTCCTCTTGACATTAGTAAGAGCTGCTGACTACTCAGAACAGAAAATCAAGTCACATATTCAACTTCTTTACTTTGATTTAATTCATCATGCCATGGTTCAGAAATCATGATCAGAAATATTTTAAATCAAATTTTCAAATGCAAACTGCAGATGTTTCTCACCTCCCAGGATTTCATTTCCTAGATTAGAAAAGGAATTGGGCTCTCTGACATCAGTGAGGCTGCTCAGATAAAAAACAAATAGATTGTACTCTCTTGTGTCTTAGATTTAACACTGCCGTATTAACTCCTCTCCTTGAAACTCTGTCTAAATGCCAACTAATTAATCCTTACAACACAGTGGGAAGAAAATGCTCCATTTTACAACTGGGAGAAGAGAAGCAACAGACACACCTGCAAAAAGAAGTGTGTAACAGCAAGCATGAAAGCTCAGAAGTTCTGTCCTCAATGCACATCACTAGATCTGGGCCTCCTGCTCCACTGTGCACAGTGGCCCCATAGGCTGTCCTGCTCAGTCATTTATCAAGTGCATAAAGTAGTTGGTGGCAGTGCACATGCATCAACAGTCTTGCTGTTACTGCATAATCTTTTGATTACACCACTCTGTCAAGTGACTAAAATAGCCATCTTGAGACAGCATGCTATCTTGCAGCACACCTTTTGAGGTCTCGTAGTAATTCCCTTTGTAAGGAGAAAATTAGTCCCTACCTCCAGTGAAAGGACACTACCAGAACAGGTGGGCCAATGAAAGGGCTGGCTTCAAAGAGCATCATCAGTCAGCCTTTTTCTCCTGTTGGGAACTCGTGACAGATCATGACTGTTTGTTAGTTCACAGTATGCTTTATGATTTTGCTCATGTGCCTACAATGTCAGCTGCCTAAATTGTGCTCATCATAAAAAAAGAGTAAATATTATTCTACTGCAAGAAGCTAAGGAGCCTGGATACACCAGACATAGGCCCTAACCATGTACAGCAGACTGCCAGGGCGATTTAGATTGGCAGGGACCTCTGGAGCTCATCTGGTCTAACCCGCCTGCTCAAGCTGAGCCACCTAAAGCAGGTTGTTCAGGACTGTGACCAAATGGTTTTGAATACCTGCAAAGATGGAGACTCTGCAGCCTCTCAGGGGCAACTTGTGCTGGTACTTAGTCATCCTCACAGGGAACCTTCTGTGTTTCAGTTTGTGCCCTGTCACTGTGGTCTACTAAAAATAGTCTGGCTCCCTTCTCTTTGTGTCCTCCCTATAGGTATTTATATACATGGATGAGATTCCCCCCGAGCCCTCTCCAGGCTGAACAATCACAGCTCTACCAAACTCTGCTCATATGAGAGATGCAACAGCTCTTTAATTTTCTTGATGGCCCTTCTCTGGACTTGCACCAGTATGTCCATGTCTACCTTGTACTGGGGAGCCCAGAACCAGACCCAGTGCTTCAGGTGTGGCCTCAGCAGTGCTAAGCAGAGGGTAGTGATCACCACGTGGTGGCAACACTTTGCCTAGTGCAGTCCAGGATACCCATTTGCTGCCTTTGCCACCAGGGCATATTGCTGCTGCAGGACCAACATAATGTCTACCAGGAACCCTAGGCCCTTAATTTGGCATGATACTAGTGCATTTGGAGAAGTTAACAGTGATAGACCACAGCAAAATTACCCAGCCTGTAATGATGATGGATATCCAGAAAAATATGTGAAAAGCTCTCATCAGGCAAGCTAAAATGCAGGAAGCACTTGTTGGAGCTTATCTATAATTAAGAGCCATTTCAAAGGCTCAAATTTTTTATAACAACTTGTGTTCCCAAAACTGTCTAACTATCTGTAAAAGGTATTTTCCAGTATTGTTTTTTTTTTAAATAAAGTGTTATTTGCATGAATTTGTGAGCACAGAAAGCATCACAAAGACACAGTATGTGTTCCATCCTTTGTCATGCAATACTTCAGCAAGTATCAATACACAAAAATAGAGGTTTAAAGTATATACATTTAGAGTGAACACAGCATGAAAAGAGGTTGATGCATGCATATGTAACATTTTTTTCTGGAAGCTTAAGAAACCTCGCCCATAGCAAGTTTTTACTTTTTTTAAAAAATTGGTTTCTCCCTTTATATTTGTGTCTGTTAAGCAATAATTTCCTAAATAGACAACAGTTTGATTGTGAATTTGAAAGCAAGAATACAAAGCTAAGTCTTTCCCGTGTTGAACAATAAATACAGCAGCTATGCCCATGAGGCATCAGTAGCTGTGCAGAAACTGAGCTAGTCGCCTCTGTAGGACTAGAGGTGTTCCATGGATCAGAGCAGCATTCCAAGGATCTGTGGTCATCTTTTCTCCAGTAGTAGGCATCTGCCATGCTCTGGATGCTGGTCCTTTTTATAGGGCTCTGCCAGGGCACTGATTGGTCAGTTTCCATGGAGTCCTGCAATTCCCAGCCTTGTGACTTGGCATCTGGAAGGTGTGGGTTGTGGACAATGGTGCCTCCTTATCTCCACAACTGGAGACACCCTGTGACTCAACAAGCCTTGGGGAAAACAGTCCAGAGATCCCTGTTTTCAGTCTCCTACATGAAGTCACCAAAGCCAGGCAATGTCAAAACAAACATTTCTTAAAGGTCCCTTATATATGCACAAGATGAAAGGACTGTAAGTACAGCTTACTCCCTTCTCCAACCAAGACCCTTAAAAAAAAAAAAACAGCTTGCCTTTTACATTTCTTATATCTTACTCTGCATCTCATTCTTCTATCTAACTCTGTTTCTACAAAGACCTCTTACAAACATACCCTTATTCAGCTTCCTTCCACTTCTTGGGGGGAAATAGTACAACATTCTATTTTTTTGTCATACTAAAATATCTTGTGAACAGACCTTTATCCTTGTAGGAATTCAACGTATTACAAAGTGTTGGAGATGGTCCAAGTTTTGATCTGTAAAGCATTCACAGTAATGATCAACACTATATATATAAAAAGTTTTGTAAGAAACAAAGCCTAAATTTGCATTGTACAGTAAAGACAGGGTTGAAAATCCTGTTGAAAACTGCTGATATTCACTGTTATAATAAAAATTAAAGAAAAATATATGATCCAGTATATTTAAAACAACATGATTATTTTTCACTCTCATAAATCTCACTCCAAACCTTTTGCAAAAGTTAGACTCATCAAGACAGTCCCATAATGGCATCTGTTGAAATCATTAACAAATCAATTAATTTTTTGTAAAAAAAAATCAATGCAACAAATGAAAGAATGAAACTGAATTAGGCTAGGACAAGACTGAAACTTAGTTTACTTGCTTTTGGATGGACAAAATATAACTTGAAGACACTATTGCTAGGAAATAGAGGGATGGAAGGGTCATGTACTTCTCTTATTTTTCTCCTGGTAAGGCCCAATTGTTTATTTCCTTGTATTTTAGTAGACAGAATTTCAGACATTCAGTGATATGTGGACAGAAGATGAGAGTAAAGTTGTTTATAATTATTAACAGAACAAACCTATTTCATACTGAAATAAATTATCTAACATTACAGAAAACATTACGCTCAACACCCCTGCCGATTATCATATCCCTGTACAATGTGGTCATGTTGGCAACATCAGTGTTTATATGTCTCTTATTGTTTCCTATTCCTTATCTGAAATAGTTGTTATTGAAGCACACACTAAACCTACTTTTATTTTGGGAGGGTATTACATACAACAAATTCCCTATTTACATCCCTAAAAGGGTCAATGCGTATCTTACTTCACAACAGTGGTATACTGCAGGAAAAATAAAACCTGGTCATAAAGCTAAACTGTAAGACTAATTTTTAGACAGGACTCCTGCATGATTGTAGAGAGAATATCAACTTCACAACAAATAAGCAAACAACCACAAAAAAATACTAAATACTGGAACTGACCTTTCTCTCATCTGACTACTCTGCTGAAGTGGAAACCTCCCCAGCTTACATGGGAATTAGAGGAAAGAATTACTAAGAAGCAGCAGACTGCTCTTGGAGATGTTCTGATCCTGCCTCAGAAAGGAGTGAAACCCATTGAAGTCAATTAAATCTTTGACAACAAAAGTAATAAAACATACAGGAAATTAGTTACTCTGAAGAAAATGAGCTATAGAAGTATTGTGAATTATATTTGTCATACTAAAATATAAAAAGTATGTCCTATTTAACAAGTACATTATAATTCAAGGGAAAAAAAAGCATCCAAGTAGATGATCCTAAGTTAAAATGTGTTAACAAATAACTTTTCATCTATTTAGTTGATTACAGTTCAAACATGCTGTAAGGGTTAACATTATTATCAGTACCTATGGTGTTTCCTCATTATAAATGCACAAAATAGAGAAAATTGGTTGAAGTGGTAATAATTATGAATTTGAATGAACTTTTAAAGTGGATCCATTGCATAGATTGTTGAAATGTTAAAGCAATTAGAACAGCTTTTTTCAGCAGATTAATTCAGGAAAAACTCCAAGCAACGATAAAGTAGCTCTTGGGAAATAATTACTAAAATAGTAAATGGAGTTTGTAATCAACAAAGATGCTAACTTAATGAAGCACAGTTTCCTCCTGAATAGGTGACGTCATGTCACCCTAACCAGCCTATGACACAGGTCACTTGAAATCGTATTTTGAGAAAAGAAA
>NW_008656378.1:21860-30340 GCF_000695815.1 Acanthisitta chloris | reverse complement strand
CTGCTGGAACTGGTAAAATTTAGAGAAGTTGTAGCTACTCATAACTGCAATTTAGCCTCAAGATAACAGAGGACATAGAGGTAAGAGGAAGCAAGGGGAGACAGAGTTCTGGTCATGATAGTACTATGATGGGTACGAGAGAAATTACTTCACTAACTAGTTCCATCAATTCAAAAAAACTCAAATGTTCTAAGTAAATGCTTAGGCAAACTTTAAACAATAAGGATTTGGGCCTATTGTATAGGCTAAATCTAGGAGAAAAGACATATGGCAGATCACATTAGCTATCTGAGAAAAACTAGAATATTTGGATCCATTTTGTGGTAAATCTAAAATCTACTTTGTTACAAATCAACAGCTTGCCATATTGTTTAAAATCTGCAGTGGAGTTTTTTGTTGCCATGAAATAGAGCTTTGATGCTGCCATTTAGAATATTGCAGAGTTTTGAATCTCTTTAACGCATCCAAAAAAGGGCAGCCCAAAGTGCTGCTGACATCTGAAATATTGCAGAGTTTTGAATCTCTTTAACGTATCCAAAAAAGGGCAGCCCAAATTGCTGCTGACATCTGAAGGCTAGGTTGCACTGTTTGATTTAATACAACTGGGAGGACCAGGCTGAAAGTTCACCCCTTTCCTGGTCCTGACAGGCAAACCCAGGCATCATTAGGAATCTGCTCTAGTGACAGCCCTTCTCTGTCTCAGCTGGATGCCACCATCTGTGTCTCGAGCTGTTGCAGCTGGACATGCTACAGTGGGGGAGTTACACTCAAAATGTTGTTAGTCCATTTAGTGTTTTAACAATCTAAAGAAAACCTACTGCTTTTCTCTGTGGCTGTGCTCACCCATTCAGTGTTCCTCTGCATCCTCTACTGCTTTTCTCTGTGGCTGTGCTCATCCATTCAATGTTCCTCTGCATCCCAAGGCTGATGGTTTCATTCTTCTTAAGGATGAACAGGGGAAGAATTACTCAAGTTATGGGCATCTCAAGGTACTTGCTGAGAGTTGTACAGTGTTCACAGCAGGGGGTCTCTTCTTCCTAAGTTTTGGGAGCTGCTATAAATTTTCTTACCACAGCATGCCTCCTTCTCCCTGCTTCCCAGGCAAAGTCTGGGAGCTGCATGCTGCCCTCCTCTAGCCCCAGTGCTGTTGCCTGTTTGTTCTGTAGTGACTACATCTGAGTGCCAGGCCCCTGACCTGGGTGTTCCCAAAGTGAAGCCAATGCAGGAAAGTCACAGACATATGGCCACCAGGCAATTGCTGCCCCTGCTAAAACCAGCTCTTGCCAAGGCAGGGCCAGACATATCCTGAGACACTATCAGGTCAGTACTAAGCCTGTGACCTTCTACTGTTAAAGTCACATATCCTGAGACACTATCAGGTCAGTGCCAAGCCTGTGACCTTCTACTGTTAAAATCATATTTACTGGATTACAGGATGGGAGGAATGTTGGAGAATTCAGTGCCAGCTCCAGTAGCATTTGCTACTGGATTACAGGATGGGAGGAATGTTAGAGAATTCAGCGCCAGCCTCAGTAGCATTTGTTTTTGGTCTATTTAGTCAAAACAAGACTTTAAATCCTGTGCAGTACAGGATCAGTCAAAGGCAGGGAAAACATCAGTCTGATTAGTGGTTTTAATTTGAAGAGAATGGCTGGCACAAAGGGAAAGACTGCTCCCACAGCACCTTGGCTGTTGAGCCAAGTTCTTAATAGGGACATGAATACAGCAGCTGACTGTGACCTCTGAAGGGGAATATCTTCTATGGAGATGCTAAATGAACTGCCTAGGAAGACTGACTAATAGGACTTGAACAATTCAGAGCCATGTGTGGATAGCAGGGTGGGTACTGGGTTGGGGCTTTTCTTGGCCAGAGGCATAGGACTACAAGACTCATTTCTGCATGGGCAGCTCTTCAGTGGCACCTCGGTCTTTCTGCATGGGCAGCTCTTCAGTGGCATCTCTGTCAAACATCCCTTCTCAGTAGAGTCAACAATAGATGCTCAAATGGAGACTGCAGCTGCTACAGGGGAGGCTCCAGCACACAGAGGCCACCTTGTCCCTGGCAGATGACTCTCCAGACAACGTTACAAAGTACATGCTCTATGATACCACACTGCACAAATCCTGGGCAACAGTGACCGAAACTGGACACCCGTTCTGTGGTTTGGGTGGGCTACACCCACATGCTTCAGTGTACTTGCTCAGGGGGCCAAAAGCAGCTATACCAGCTATTGCTGGGGATGGAGTTCAGTCTGGTTTGACTAGCATTGGTAGTGGTGCAAAGCAAGATGCTTCAGCATGTTCTCCATAATTTCCCAGCACAATAAAAATGCAGCTATATTCAGATTATAAGACCCATTTCAGTGGCTGTCCCGCCTGCCTGGCTGACTGGTGACAGTACACAAACTACCCAATATATGCTATTTCAAAAACAGTCCTGCTTTATGGCTTTTTTTTTAAACAGGTGAATTTAGTCCACTCTAATCAAGGCATGAACTTCTTTTGTTGAAGGACTCCATCTTCTTCTTCAGAGTAGAAAAGTGTTTTAAAGTACTTTCTCTCCTGCTTCTAACAGACGTTACTGACAGTTCTGAACTCAAAGTTGAGTAAGGGGAGCAATGGCAAAGGACTTTGAGCTGCCTTAAAAAAGCTGATTGGCTTCTCGGTATCAGTGTCCTGGAGAGCACTAATAGGGCTTTACAGGCCCTGATTAGCCTTACTTGGGGTCTTGACCCACATGCTCTGTCCAAGCTCAAGTTGAGGCCCTGAGGCCTTGGTCACCAGTCTTGCCTGGGCTGCCAGTAAGACCTGTAACTGCCACCACTCTGCTTTCTGGGCTCGGGTACCATGGGGCTGCACCCTGGGTCAAGGCACTGCTCCTTCAGCATGGCAGTTACCCTTGGCTTGCTAACCCTTGGGCGCTGTTCTGCTCCTGCTGCTCCCTAACACCAGAGCTCAGCTGTGACAGCCCTGGGTGATGTACAGTACTGGCTGTCCTAGCCTTGGTGCTATCTGAGAGGGAATTCCAGGTCTGGGTAATTTTTGTGATCATAAACAGACTACAGCTTTTGGAGGCCTCTGTGACTAATGCATTGAAGCCTGCCCCAGGCAAAGAAAATGTGGTGAGAATTGTCTGTTCAGGGACTTTCTCATGAAATACAGTGGCTTAAGAAAAAATAACAGCTGATGTTGGGAATAAATGGATGTATTTTCCCTTTCCATCAGTATAGAAACAGCAAAAGAAAAGAAGAAAGAGCAGTATGCGGCAGTACAGTATTTGCAGAGACAATTATGGGTCCTGGTAAATGAGCCACTGCCTTCTGTGCCTATTCATCTATGTAAATCATCAAGATACCCAGGCTGGGCAGTTCATGTTTGAAGACCATTAGGATATTTTAAAATTCTTTCAGACATACAGCTGGACTAAGGAACAGCTGCAAGCAAGTAATCTTGACCCAGAAGGCAGGACAAAATTTGACTGTGGTGCCTCCATATTTTCTGATTCCTTATTTACTGATGCTTACCCAAAGTCCTTGCAGACAGGAATGTAGGGCAACACATTCAAAGACTGTCATCTATAGTTGTGATATTAATGAAAACACTTTCACATGCTTTATATGATTTCAGATAGCTGTATAGGATGTTGAGGTTCCCCCTTTAGATCTAGTGGGATAAAAGGCAGACAGAACAGGATAGGAGAGTAGGGGCTTATAAATGGGGTTCAGGGGGCAAGGCAGGTTGGGATGGGAAGCATAAAGCTCCAGTACCAAGGAAGAAGACCCTCTGAAGTCTCACACGGAAGAAATGGATATTACCAAAAATTTCACATATGCATACGTATATTCCTTTCCTGTTTTTAAAGATCAGGTATCAGCTCACCTAGAAATATAAAGTCTGCTAAGGAAGTTAAATCATGAGCTCATAAGGAAAATAAAGGGACCACAGAGAAGGTTTTAGGTTCCTTTAAGATTTAGATATTCAGGACCCCATAAGGTTGTTAGTCGTCATGGCAGTAAGATCACCCCTCCTGGTCTTGCATCTGTGACTTGGGAGTGTCACCCTAAGGTCACTCCAGGCCAGGCTTGTGACAACTGACTGACTGTTTATAATCCAAGCAGGATCAACCCAAGTGACTATGGCAGGTTGCGCACTAGTTTGTGATGCTGTCGTCTTCCTGGGCATGGGCAACGTTGAAGAGGTGCTCAAAACACAGTCAGAGCCCAGTAGTGAATTTGTGTCTAGCAGATCTCAAGCTTGAAAGGAAAGAGGTTAATATCTTAATGAATCTGGCAAAACTCTTTTATCTTTCTCAACATGGTTTCTAATGAGAATGGGGACATCTGTACCTATGCAGTAATTATGACATGTTAGATGTTGCTTTCTTGTGTTATGACTCAGCTTTGCAGAACATTGGATCTGTGTGGGTCAGTCACTGTATCAGTCAAGAATAAATTTTTGGGGGTTTGGTGTTGGTTTTTTCTTGTTTACTTGCCCCAGTATGAATTGGGCCAACTGCATTCTGGCAAGAAAATCCTGTTATCTAAAGGCAATATATTACAATATGGAAAAAAAATAAAACAGTTTGTGAAACTCTGGAAAATTTGGCTCATTTCTTCTTTGTCATAGTGCAGACCTACAAAGATATAAGGGGTTAAACCTTGCCATTTAATCTTTCTATTTCCTTTAACAGAAAACCAGAAGTTAAAAATACCATACAGCTGGAAGAATAAGTGCTTTGGATCCTCCTCTCCATAATAGAAAAACCTTCATTAACAGTTAAATCAAGAGATGAATCAATGAAATAAAATGAAAATAACCCGATTAATACAATATGAAACTGTGACAGAATTTGCAGAACCAGAAACTGGATACACATAAAGTACCACTTCACCCTGAATGTAACCTATTGTGGTTTTTACCTAGTTTCTTGCACTGTATCAAATATGGGTATTATTTTTTGTTGGAACAAAGTGTCTGCAGTGAAAAGTACCCCAAAATAGTCCTGCTGATTTCATGAAACTTTAATTGCAACAGTATTTGCAAAGGTTTATCTTATTTGAAAAGATTATTTTACTGATCCATTCATGCAAAAATTAGAAAGTTCACCCTGAATTGTTGTAATACCTATTACTTACCTATGAATCAAACCCAGGAATAAAGAGCAAGAAATATGGAAATAGCTGTAGCTTAATCCAGCCCTTTGAAATGGTGAATGAAAAGGTTTGGGTTTTTTAACAAACTGTTATGCCAGGATAAGATGGCACCTGTACGTCCAGCTTTCTGAATGGGTGGGAGGATTATTCATGTTTATTTAAGAAAAGACTCTGTCATCTTCATTTATAAAGGTAATTGCTTTTCTAGGCAAGTCGTCCAAGTCTCTCAGCTAGAGCTTTCATGTGGAATAAGGTATAAGACACTGTGAATAAAGATGGTAGGAACTGGCACAAAGTCAGCATTTTCATTTCCTTTTGTGAGGAGCCAGTTCATTTACCATATAAATTATCAACCACCTTTTAATATGGTTATAAATCCATCACAGTTTTGAGTTTTTCTTTAAAAATCAATTGCAGATGAACATTAACCAGAGCAACAAAACTAATTCTTAGCGGAAAGGAACTTTGTTGACACTTCTCAGTAAATCCTTTACAAAAACACAGTTTCACTGCAGAATATGTGTTGTGTGAAACCGAACGACCTTCTAACATAATAAGAAGCAAACCTAATATGCACAAATTTGGGATCAAGTTTCAGCACAGAATTCTTTCTCATTGTTCTAACTGAAGTTTTTCAAAGATAAAATCTAATGATCAAACACATTCCATAATCTAAATTCATTAGAGGCTTTCATTAATATTCATTCATTACATTTGAAGCACTCAGGTAGACAACTGCAAGGACGCTCAATTAGCAAGTGATCAGAAAGCAAAGAAGTTTTACTTGTGCCACATTTCAAAAAGATCAGATAGTCTTAAACTCCATAAAATGCATTAGCTCGAATTAACCCCTATCAGCCACTCAGGAGCTGGAATCCCTATCCTTACTGAAGTGAGTAGCTGCTACACCAATGGCTTCCAATTGGAGGCCAAGACACAGACTGCACCTGAGAGGGAGAAAAAAGAGCAGGATCACAAGTAAGTTACTGCTCTTTTAGCATTATCTTCACAGCTGAGAGGGAAAAGTAGGAATTGTAGTTCAGTGGCAGCACTGGCAAAGTATTTTTCACTCAAATGTCTGCCTCATGCTCCTTCAGAAAAGATGATTGGTATGCACTACTTCTGATGTACAATCATTCATATGCAACAGATTCTTTTTTAAAGGCTTATCATTCAGTGTTGGGTTGCAGCTTGAGATACTGAAACACTGAAATCATTGAAATATTTTGCCACTTATTAGGGGAGAAAGGTTTACTTTTGCCATTTTATTTAGGCAACAAGACCTAAATAACTCAGGAAATTCTGAATCCTAGCCTGATGTATGAGCTTTCTATATTATATATTAGCTCATGCCAGCAAAATAAACAAAAGAGGCAATAGTATCAGTTTACACATGTACAAAAATGAGTTCATCATGTCAGTTGCCACAGCTGAAGCACTGCAATTTCTCAAAAACTGAAATAAAAAACCACTGACATAAATTTATTCCCCTTCGCTGTGGTCAGTTTTACTTAGCTAGTACATCTGAACTGCCCCACAAAAATCCAGAAAGACAACAGTCTTATCTTTCTTGGAATAACCTTCTTGGATCAGCAACACTTTGACCATTTCTTGCTGTAAAGGTATCAGTTATCCTTTCTATAAGATGCCAAGAGGTACATTATATAATTATTAGAACAAAACCACAACCAGCCTCCATGTTCTACACTACTAGGGGAAAAAAAAAGGGGAAATAAATGCTGGTTACTTTTGAACTCACGTTTGTATTGCTGAACCTTGTCGTTGAACTGCAGAGAAGGGAAGAATTTTAGTTGCTTTTGCTATGCTATGTTCAGATCAGAGAAACATTAGCCCACACAGCCTTTCTATTCCTTTAGTCTTCATTGCAGCAAAACAGTTAAATACATAGCTAGTTTCAATCGGCTTTGTTAGGATTTAAGGATATGTCAAAGTACTTCTAATTGTATTCTGAATTGGCATCTCGATGATTAGCAGAACACAAATATTGTCTGTTGCCAGTACTGGAAACCCAGATGGATTTCAGACAACAGAGTGGCCTGTCACGAGGTGAGAAACTGCTTCTCAGCAGGCAGGAAGACATTTCCAGCATGACATTTTTAACTCCATTGCTTTAAAAATGGATCACGCGTACCAAGAAAGCAACAAACATGGCAGTGGTTCTACAGGCTTCTGAAACACCTTTTATGATACAATTATTTTTAAAATCAAATTATAAAACATGTTCTTGGGTACACCATTCGCTAATTTTATCCCCCTCCAGGTTAATTACTGCCATGCTCCTGCAATTTACAATTTACAATCCTGTGTAAGAGAAAAATCACTAGATTTGTGTTTGAAAAATATGTATTTTATTATTACAAGCAACAGCTGAGATAATTCTCACTGAAAGGAATCGGTGAAAGACTTTTTACGTGTAGATATGAAGGAACTTTGTATCTTGCAGACTTCTCTTACCAGGAAGGAAACAGCCCTCCCACCCCATACTGAATCCTTTTTAAGGAAACAGAAAAAAAAAAGAAAAATAGAAATTATCTCTCTCTTTTGTTTTTTAAATTTTAAATGTAAAGAAATAAAAATATAACCACGAGGGAATACTGTTTCACATAAGGACTAGTCAGATCTATGGCTCAAGGCCAGCTCACAGTATGAAACTTAAAATTGCTATTATGTAACACTAAAGGTGTTTAAAAAGGCATTTAGGGAAGAAATCTCCTGTTCCAAGTTTGCAAGATACTCCAATTAAACAAATTACCCAGGAAAATAAATACCGTTATATAACATTTTAAAGTGAATTCTTACTGACCAGGAAAATCTTATCTTTGTGACCGACAGGTATCTGGTGTCTTACAGAAGTACTCAGGCTGTTCATTAACCTGAGAGGAGTCACAGAAATGCTACATTACGTTCACAGGCTACTAAATTTTAAGACCCTTGCAGTGCATTTTCATGTAAGATTATCCAGTATTGCAGTGGATTGTCCGAAGCAGCCCTCTCTTTGCTCCTTACTCCTGTAACATATGTGACCTGCTTATAATCACTCCAACTTGTTTTTAGGTATTATTGCAACCTCCACCTGTAACACTAGCTCCAGCAGAAGTAAAATTAGAATCCAGATTTCCAGAGACACCACGTCAGACTCAGGTTTAAGAAAGCACTTAAGCAAATGTTTTACATCTAGCATAAGCTCAAAAGCTTCCCTGCAATTGTTAATGGGCTCTGGAGCAGATTTCAAAAATATCTTCTTTACTAAATGAAAAGAAAGCCCACCATGTGGACATTAGCTAGCAGAAAATAGAGCGCCCCTGT
>NW_008656378.1:15007-21841 GCF_000695815.1 Acanthisitta chloris | reverse complement strand
AGGAAAACTCTCGAGTTCCCTGGCTTGCCGGTACATTTCTCACTTTTTGTCAATAAACTCCATACATTTGAAAAACCTGATAAAAATAGATCACCGTATCACAAAAGCTGAAGTAAACAGAAAACTTTCCTTATGTAAATGCTGGCAATGTTCTTGTGCAACACATTAGCAACACACAGTAAAAGTTTTGAAAAGGAAGGTTACATAGATATAATTTTATTGAGCATACTACATGCTCAAATAAGGATGGGTTGCACTGGCATGGAACAAACCTCAGCTTTTCTGTTGGGGAAGCTGACCAGGGCCTCTGCTAGAGCACTGCTGTGCAATTACAAGCCAGAGTCTTTAGCTCAGCTGAAGCAGTAACAGAAAAGGGGGACTTGTCTTCACTCACACAACTTCTACTCAGTTGACTACCATGGTCATGCAGACTTGTAATGCTGGTTTTACTTCTTACTTCTGAAATGTGCATTTGGGTTGTGCATCAAGGTCTTCTAACTTTAACAGCCACCCATATCCAAGATGGTTTAACTCTTTTGAGCCACTGTCATTCTCCCACCTCCTACTTAGCCAAAAGCTTCACTTCTCCTTCCCTACATAAAAGAGGCTTATAAGAAAGATAGAGAGAAACTGTCTATGTAGGCCTCTAGTGACAAGAGGCAAACGTTTTAAATTGATATTTAGATTATATATGAGGAACAGAATTTTTATGATGACGGTGGTGAAACACTGGAACAGGTTGTCCAGAGAAGCTGTAGCTGCCCCATTCCTGGAACTGTTCAAGGTCAAGTGGGATGGGGCATTGAGCAATCTGATCCATTAAAACATGTCACTACCCATAGCAGGAGGGCTGGACTGTATGATCTCTAAATTCTCTTCCAACCCAAATGAGACTGTAATTCTATGATTCCATTTCTGTCTCCAAGGTCTATGACTATGGGTCTTACCAAATAAAGGTTTTGACAGCCAATTCATCAGGTAAGGATGGATAGCAATTTTGGTCTCAAAATGTTTCATTTTCTATTAATAGAAAAAAGATAATAATGCATATTTGCTTGGTTAATTATTGTCATAGGGTTTTTTAAAATTTCTTTTAGACTGGGTCAGTCTTTCCTATTCTCTGTGTGTATCATGAAATGATGGTGAAGCCAACTGAACATTGTCTAGTCATCACCCTTTTTATTTCTTCATTCTTTTAAAGCACGAGGTCAGTATCACCTGTACCTGTTCATATCAATCTTAGTTTTGGTTCTCCCTTTGCAGAGATAGTAATATAGTTCAATCAGAATCTTTCCTCACAAATATATTTGGTAATAAACACTGTAATTACACTTTTCTGGAATACAGCAAAATAATTTGGTTTCCTGCCTCAGGAAGTTACAGAGCTAATAATTTTCTAAAATCAAAATCAGTACTGATGAAACAGTCAGCTTCCTTTCTAATATTTCTAAAGACTTTCTCTATCAAAAAACCAAAAAATCCTGTTATTTTCCAAAGGCTCCCTGGAGGCAAATTGTCTTCTAAACTTCAAGAACAGTTTCTTTTATAACACAAAGATGACATACTCAATAAAATCTTCATTCTACACACTCAGTTTCTATTTAAATAGACATATTCCATCAAGCAGCCTCCAAAAATTGACTGGAGAAGAGGCTCTCTCACCTGACTGAAGTTTTCCAGCTCACCAATTTCATTGTTAAACTCATCAAGTCTAACACTTTTTCTTATTTATAAAGAAGGGAAAAATACCCTCACTTTTTACTGCTTCATCCTTGAAGAGAGCTTTACTGTTTAAGCTTTAGTGTCTCAGCCCCATGGGCTGCCATCATCAACCCATGTAGAAAACAACAATAAAATGAAATCACCCATAGAGGTCATTCCTTTTGTCCTGTGATTATATGAAGAACCAGAAGCCTAGCAATGAATTCCAGAACTTTAACAACCTGAATAAATTGCAAAGTACAAACCAGAATGAATATAGGATGTGACATTCATTTCACATGAGTCAAAGCACAGAGGTGCAGTTTGAAATCTACAAAGGTATCCTCCTGTTTTCACTGAGCAAAAGTGACAATGAAAGGAGATGATTGTTTTTTAGATACATCTTTTTCAGTAAGGCAAAATATTTATTTTAAGACATGAAAATTGTGTGAAAGAGTACATGAAATACCATCTGAATGAAAGAACTCCAAAATGGAAACTGAGGTCCAGTGACTGCCCCAAGGCTTCTGATTATTCCAGTCCCTTCTTCCCTCCCTCCCTCTCTCCTTCTTCTCCTTTCACTGTCTTGTCCATTTTGTGATAAATAAAACCAACAGGCCAAACCAAATCCTCAAATCCATACCCTAAAACTTGTTACTCAGCTAATTCCTGAAATAGACTCGCACTGACTGAAGCTGACTGATTACAACACAAATGCTTATTTAACAGCACTATCTTTTGATTGAGAAAAGCTTCAGGCAAGCCTGATTCATCAAAATGGTGATGTGACTGACAATTTTCATTCACAGAGTTTATCATATAAGATAAATAGGATCATTGATTATGTGATAGCACAGAACTCAATATGAAAAACACTTAGAAAGGGTCAAACTCTCCAAGCCCCCAAGCTGATCTCCTAAGGACTCAGCTTCAAAGGCCCAAGCACGACTGTCACTTTTAGCTTTTGAGATTAATATACAGAAGCAAACACAATAGATTCTGCAGATTCAGTAACCACGGCATCTTTAAGGCTTTAAAGTTGCTATTTCTTCCTCACAACATGACCCTACATCTGTTTTCTTTTTTTTTCAAATACCTACAATTGACACCTCTGATTCATGTCTATTGTAGAAACGCACATTGCTCTCTGTCTGTGCATTGCTGCAAATCTGTAACTTCAAGATTATTAAACCTGAGTTGCCCCAGGGAAAAAATCCATAGCAAATGTGCCTCAAAGCAAGGGGAGACAGTATATATAATCAGTCAAAATTCTAACATATTTCTGAGTAGTTGTATGTTTTCTACAGAATCTTTTTTCCCCAGAAAATAATGGTTTATGGCTTTTGGTTCCTTTCTTTATTTATTAATTCAGTTCCTGCATTAAATAAACCAAGAGCATTATATGCCACGTAAGTGTAAAAAATCATGTCCTGTTTAGCCTGTTATATATTGCAGTAAAATGCTATTTTGCAGGAAAAAAGTCTCTCTCATGAGAGAACTCATTCACTACAAAGACAAAAACACAAATTAAATTGGACAGATAAAGATTTTACAACAAAAGACATAACTTAGATGACAGTCAAAGAACAGGTATCCATGACTTAATCTCTGAAGCTTGAAGGAGAAGTGATCTCTTTACTTAAACTGCCAAAGCCAATGTTAACCACCCCATACAATCAGATGAAATGAAGCTTCTAAAAAAAACCCAAAAAATCCTACTTCAGTTTACGTGTTTGTAGACATGTAAAACCTTTGCTCATCCTGTGTTGACATAACATGAGCAGTGAAATACAGCATTTTTGTTTTAAGAGTTCCAAGGGTCTTCAAATAAAATCACTGTTCAGGTTTACCAGATTCACTTTAAAGATATAAGAGTCTTTTTCTTCCAGATGTTGTGTTCCAAGGAGACAAAGTCTACAGACTTATTGGAAGGGGCAAGGACAAGGAAGATAGAAGACTTCAGTCCAGTTAAGCAGAAAGGTTATTAACCAGCAAAATAATGTTAAAAATACTTCTCTCTTCCAGACAGGCCTAGATTTCAGAGTAGAAGAAGATGATAATATCCAGTAAGTTTTTCTTTGGAAATAACAAATAGTAGCATTTTCCTATTATAGAAACTGAAAGCGATTACATCACATTACCATGGGACCACTTATGCAGAGTTTTCAGGAATAACAGGAGAAACAGTAAACAGTCAGAAAATGTTACTGACTTTATGAAAACCAACGTTACCATTTTCTCTCTCCTCAACATGCAAGAAAAGCATGCTGTCAGCAGTGATTGTATGGCTCTTTCTAACTTTACAGTTTTAATACTATGCACTTTAAAAACTGTACCATATTATCCTTTGAAACAGAATGCTGTATAAATTAAGCACAATCAAAGGGCATGTTCTAGGGACCTCAGACTGACAATGCAAAATAAGCAGACACCTTTGTCTGTAATTTCTCAGTGCCTCAGTTCCCCACCACTGAAAGATGGAACCTATATTCTTACATTGTGGTACAGTTTGTGCTATTAGAAACTGTCATGGAAAAGCCAATGAGGAAATTAAAAAATCTATCTCAAACCACAAGTCAAGTGGTAATAATTAATAGGACCTGAGGCTGAAAGAAGGTAAAACAAATTACTGAAAAGCCAAGTGAATGCTAAACCCTTTATACATTAAAGACAGCAAATGCTGTGGAAATTTGTGGTGTGATCTTGTAACAGGAGATTATCTGAGTGTGAACATAAATAGGTTTCTGAGAAATCTTAATCCTGATGACTCAAGTTTTGAGCAACTGATTTAATAATCCTCAGTCACTTCTGCTCTCTTTATACAACCATTTTAAACATTAACAATATCATATTTGGTCCTATTGTCTAAGTTTCATAAAACAGAATGACCAGAGGAATTCATTCAACTGTTCTAAAATTCACTAAGTTCCCATTTCCTTGCTTTCAAATGTTTTTTTTAACCAGCATCTTCATTTACTTCCTACTCCAGTGTTTTTTCCATAGGCATTTATATCTGATATAAAAGCCTGTCAAATTCTTTTTGAAATGTAAGGATGTTACATCCTCTAAATTTTCCTTATCTTTTTTACCACTAGTATCTTCAAAGAACTCAAACAGATTAGTTCAGCATGACCTCTTCTGCCTGAATCCATGCTGGATATCCTTTATCAAACTGTTTTACTAGGTGTTATTCTGCCACATCTTTAAAATAGATTTCCAAAGATTTTCTCAAAATAAGGGCTTTGAGATATTGTTTCTTCATTTTACTCTCCCTTCAGACAACTATTGTTCCATCTAAGAAACCTCAAGCATTGTATCAAATATTTAATTAATCTTCATAACAGCAAGTGAAAGTTGAGCTCAGACTTCTCAACATCAGATGCTTTGCAGAAAATGCAGGTATTTAATAATAATATTCTTACCGTACTGCATTTCAGGTCTCTGCACAGAATTTCTACCTGTTTCTTGCCTATTTTGCTAGCACTGTCTAGTTTCATGTAGTAAGTAAGCTAGCCAAAGTTTTCAATAGATACCTAAGCCCTCTGACACATTTTCTCCATATGCACTTTTTAAGCAACCAATGCTATGTGAACTAGTGTTAGAATGGAAAAGAAAACAAGACCCATACTTGGACCACCTTTCAGTGCCTGGGACTTTTTGCTTTCTTGCCTATTTTGCTAGCACTGTCTAGTTTCATGTAGTAAGTAAGCTAGCCAAAGTTTTCAATAGATACCTAAGCCCTCTGACACATTTTCTCCATATGCACTTTTTAAGCAACCAATGCTATGTGAACTAGTGTTAGAATGGAAAAGAAAACAAGACCCATACTTGGACCACCTTTCAGTGCCTGGGACTTTTTGCAACTCTTCTCCTGCATTTCCCTATCCCTACAATTATATAGGACTGTTAACTACTTTTAGGTATTTCTAGCAATAATTTCAGGGCAGGAAACCTACCCTGACATATATCCTGCCAGATAGAGAAGCACACCAGCATTAAACTGCACACAAGCAGAGAAGATAGGGCAAGCAAGAGCATGGACAGCTTATGGAGAAGAGAATTCCTATGGAAAGTCAAACCACAGCAACAGATTTGGTCACTATCTTAAACTATTATAGTTCTCATTTTCTCTTTAATTGTGTGATGGTTTCTTATGTGATTTTAGCCTCTTGCTTCTTAAAACCAATACTCACTTCCAATAAATCCATATTTATCTTCTCCAAATAAGAAACCAACTCACACCACATCTTCAGCCTTAATAATACACATTTAGGCCTCCTTGTGTGGTGACTAGCTCCTCTTTTCCTTTGCCCCTCCTTCCAATTAGAAAATCTACCTGTCACAGTTGCTGTCACCAGTTTACAGGTTCTCTATTTCATTCCTTATGCTAATTCTACACCATTAATACTAAATAGTAGTGTTCAGTCACTATCCTTACCTCTTTGCATTTCAATGTTCTCAGTGCATTCTTAATTATAATATGCCACAATTATTATTTTGTTCCTTTCTCAGACATTTTAGGTTTTCAATATCAATTTCAGGTATGGATTACTCAACATTTACACATATCTTTACTTTCCAAAATGGATCTTTCAGATATTGCTGAGTTTTCCTTACCTCATTCCCTTTTCCCTCAGAGTCTGTTTCTCTGAAGTCAAGTATTTTCCTATAATTGCTTACAGGCCCCATTTTTGGCATAGGTGCTCTCCCAGATGAACTGCATTTAGCATACTTGACTCATGGGCAGTAATTTTTTAAGTCCAGTGCGGCTTTTGACTGTATTGGTTGTTCAGTGTTCTGCATCTGAGACTAAAATTGCATTTGTAGCTTAGGTTATACTGTCATGTTTGGTTCCCATTTCTGAGAGGGAATTTCCATGCATAAGAGGAAGCGCTCCTGGCCTTTTGTACTCCCCAGTATCTGACTCTGTCAGAGAATTCTGCCAGCTTTGATTAGCACAGAGTGAGGAAAGGACACTCATTGGCATCACTGGAGGTGAGCTCCAGACCAAATGGCAAAGCTTGCTTATTCTCCCCTCGCATTATTCTCTTCTCTCAATCTCTCTCTCTCTCCTCTCACTTGTTTTTCATTGCACCATTCCCTTTGTACACTCCTGTGTCTTAACTTTCTACT
>NW_008656378.1:0-14988 GCF_000695815.1 Acanthisitta chloris | reverse complement strand
CTTTCCAGCTCTGTCATTCTGCTCAAGAGGATGATATCCAGCCTCCAACGCTGCAATATGCTGTAACTCAGTGTCCTGCCTTGGGGTTCACTCAGGACATCTTTCAGTGAAGCAGAGGAGGCTGACAGTGCCCTCACACAACCTCTTGGGCAGCATATTCTTGGTACCAGCTAGACCCTGCTGTGTGTACCAAGAAGCTCCTGCTAAGCTGTTGTGCTTATGAGATCATTTGTGGGAACATGGTGAACGAGTTGCTTGTCTTTGTCCTTATTCTGTATTTAGCTGTCACCAATAATTCTTTTTTGTGCCAACTGTTCAGTGTTTTAAACCACTGTTCTTTTTTTCTGCTTTTGCTTCTTGCCAGACTTTCCTATTACTCTTATCTACTTGAATGAATACTTTTACTACCAATGTAAAATGGACTGGTTTAAATGGGTAAGTCATCACACAATCCAAAGATAGAATTTGTGAAAACTCGATTTTAATACCAGTAGTTACATTTGTTGATGATTATACTCATGTTTTATATCAAAAGGAAAAAAAAGAACTATAAGAACCTCGTAATAGTATCTAATCCATAAGAATGAAAGTATTGCATTATTTTCCAATCAACTTTAAATACCTGAATCAAATAGATTTATCCTGGGCAACTAACCTGAATATAATGAAGTGTGACACTTGCAGGAGAAATAAGCCTTTTGGTATTATTCTTTATCCCCATTTGGAAGGCAACTATAAGCAGTGCGTTTTTTTCATTGCTTGTCTTTATTTTAGGGACAAACTCATATATATATGTATCTGGTGGCACCTTCCCCCTCACCACCTCTCACCCCTGATATACCTTCTTTACCAACTTTAGATGATGGCACAGGCTTAATATTATCTGCATAATGCATAATGTCTTCTTCAACCAGTTCTCTTTTGTTTGTGTTTCTGGGTTGGTATGTTGCAAATAAGCAGCTGAGCTCACCAACTATATGATCTAGGGCAAAACTCAAAATCAGATCTCCACTGGGGACAGCCTGATTAAAGGAACAATCCTGTCCTCTGATTTCAATGGCAAACATCAGTCCTCAGTTCCATAGAAGTGTCAAAAGTGTTACAAAGCAACCTCCCTATCTGAAGGGTAGATTACATTCCTTTCCTTGTTATACTTTTGCTTTTATTGAGGAATTTTAAATACAAGCAGACCAAACCAACCCACCACACAAAAAAATAAAAGAACTAAAAAAAAAGCCCAACTAAAATATGCTGACAAAGATGAACAAATCTTATGCAGATTCATATGAGGGGTAAGGTTACAAAAAGATAGGAAATCTTTTTAAAAAAGGGAAAAATACTTCCTTGATTTGTCTTCTTTATAAAGCTTTACAATCTTTTTGTATGGACAGAAACACTCCAGCAACCAAACAATTTTGTGTAAAAATCAGAGTTAAAATCTCATTGTAAATAAGATTTATGGTTCCTGTCGCAATTTATCACATTCAAAACATAAACTTACTAATGTACTCAATGGCTCAAAACCCAACAGTGTTTATTTATTTATTTTTCTTGTACAGGCTTGTTTGTATTTGGTTGAATCCCTGCAGCAGTTTCTGAATCATGCATGTAAAAAGCAAAATATCCACACAGACACACACACACAAAAAAAAACAACCTAAAAAACTCTACAAGCCAGGCTTATCACTTCTCTACCATTTGCTGTGGAAGAAAAAGATAAAATTTTCACTTCAGTCTCAGCCAAGATTGCCAATTCAGCCTATAAAATCTGAAACCAAACTCGTGTTTACTTGAAGTTCTGAAGAATTATTTAAATTGCCCTTTTTAATGTTCCCTCTTAGGCATTCCACATCTTTCAAACACCTTCTTGCATAAATATCGATTGTGGTATACAAAGAATGTTTTTTCTTCTTGTTCATGGTTCTTTGATTTAAATCAAAACGAAATTAAGTCACTAGGTTTTAAAACTCCTTTCCTGTGTTTTGGGGTTTTTTTTACATCCTTCAAAAGAATTTACTTCCTTTAGTCAGGAATCATTAAGACATGTTTCATTGCACTTTAAAATGGCTGAATATGGAGACAACTACTAAATACAGAAATGAACAAGGAAGGTATTACATAGTGAGGTTGAGGACAAAATTAAAGGCAATCAATATATGGCTTAAGAACTAAATGAGTAACTCACTCCATTTTTAGAAAGGACAATTATTTAGGAAGGGGTGAAAGGAGGATGTCAGGTGGAACAGAAACAAATAGCAATGCCCAAATTGGAAAAAATATTAAAGAAAAAATCACGGAGCTCACCAGGCTCAAACCAAGAGATGGTGAAATTTCATGACTGAATACTAATGCAGCTAACATCATGTAAAAGCGGCAAGTGCATTAAGTGGCTGTAAAACATCATAACGAGGCTTCAGAAAGAGAAAAACATAGATAACTAGAAATGTATTAAACACATCTGTTCATGATGAAGACCAAGAGGTATTTTGACACACTACTTTTGAGCCTTGCCTTTTGAATGGCCTAAGAGCCCTTTAGCTGTGCATCCATGCAGCATTTTTCACTGCTGTTCTCATGCAATCACTCCTGGGGTACTATTCCCATGGCCTTTTACCTGCAGACCCCAACAGTGTTGTTGTGGTGCTTTGCAAGAGAAGTGACTACCACTGGTTACTTCTTTCTTCCCCTCTTTTCCCAGCCCTTCATTGTAGCTCATAGCTTGCATTTGAGCAAGCAATATATGCATGCAGAGAGCTTAGCAGCCAAGCAGTGTGCGGCACCTTCTGCTGATCTAAGCATGCTCCGGGCATAAGCAGGAGCAACCAGCTGGGAGTCTGAGTGTGTCCTGAAGAAAACTGCTATGGGGGAAAAGCCTGCTGCAGTAGATAGGACACACAGGAGGGAAGCATGCCTGTGGTCCCCCACACTTCTCCTCTCAGCTGGCCACTGGGGGAGTTTGCCCTTTCTCTCTCATTCCCTCTCCTCTTGCCTTTTCCTTTTTTTCCATTTTTCCCGAAAAGTAATTCACCATTAGAAACCATACATGACTCATAAGCAACAGATCCCACCTATTAAATCTAAATGTATGTAAATTTATCTCCATGCGTTTTGGGTAGCAGCCTGGTTATCTGCCCAAACAAAATACTGCCACTTCAAACTTGGAGAAATTCTGCCATTTTTGTGCCTCAGTTATAAGATGACAAAACCCATTTCTATGCTTCTCATTTTTTAAAGCACACAAAGAAATAATTTCGTCAAGAAAAGTGTCCAAAGCAAAGCAGTTGACTCAAAAATGATTTTGCTAAAATACAAATAGGAAACTTTCAATACACTCTTTGGTGCAATTTACAAGCCTAGTTTGAATCATTAAAAAAACACTGTGATGGATGGTAAACACTCGTTTCCTTTCTAATCTGAATGTTTTGCCATAGTGAGAAAGCTTAAGAATTGTTCTAGTGAGGAAAACATTATTAACAGCGTGCTTCCCTCTGCAACTATGTACACTGGAAAAGATAACAAGTGACAGAAAACAGTATTGGTGTTTTCAAAATGCAAGTGGGTTCTTCCTAACATCCAAATCAAAAGTGTTTTGCTGACACTGGCTTTAATAATATTCCTTTGGTAATCCATTGTCACAGTGATTTCAGCAACATTGGGTATTGGGTAAGAATTTAGCTTAGATTCTTTAAATATGCATTAAAACCAAAATTCTATTCAGTCTTCCTTATCGTAATTATCTGTTGTCAGTGCAGAATGCAACAAAACTTGTACTAAGACATTCTGGGCCTTCAGTTGTTTAGAGAAATTAATGCGGCTGCAAAAGTCTATTTTCTCTGTAAGAGGACGATTCTGGCTCCGTAAGATGTTTGGTTGTGATAGAAGATACAAGTCATTATAACTTTTCAGAAAATATTTCAAAGAAGATGATCAATTTTTTTTCTCACTGGAAAGCTGTCAGGTCATCTGACACTGGTCATCTGTCATCATGATTACTGCTCAGATCTGGTCCCCTCATCTTTCAACAGATAAGGCACTATAACATCAGATGAGTAACGGGAGCCTCCAAAATATAGAACTACTATTTGAAGTGCAGGTAAGCAAGCTAAAACTGTACACAAATTTAAGGGGAGAAAAATTCAAAGTGCACCATTTCTGAAGTAGGAAGAAAAAAGCATATACATAAGTACGTAAGCAGTACATATTTACTGCCTTGTATTCCTTTTCCCAGACCCATGCTTATGACTGTGTTTGAAGACAGGACACTGAGGCAGGTGGACCTTTGCACTAGCTTGGTGCAACATTGTTTATATGAAGTACAAATGGTGCTGCTGTAAATCAGTGAACCTAATCCCTTTGTATTATTCAAGAATTACCGTGAATAAAAAATATTTTGAACAGTGATATTTGAGATCTGATAAATACACCACTTCTCAAGTTTGTTGGACTGGTGAAAATATTTTGTAGCTAATGACTATGTCCACTTTGGCTTCCAAAATAAAAGAATTTACAAGGTTTCTCTGAACTGAGCACTCATTTTAAAACACAGCACACACAGTAGAACAATCTTGATGGCATATATGTGATAATTCTTTTGAGTTTATCAAACCTTGTTTACTTTTATTATCAACAATTTGTTACCTGAGTCTGAACTTTCATAGCTTCAGTTTTCAGAGTTCAGATGATTTATTTCTGATGGACTGCAGATTAACCCTGTTATCAGGTATCTTTTTCCTAGGCAGGTACCTTTTATTATCCCCTTGATAAACTAATCAGATCAAGTTCCTTGAATCTTTCACCACAGTGGAAGCTTTCTTGATCTTTGCTCATTCTCATTCTCTAAATACACTTAAGTTTCTCAGCATCATTCTTGAACTGTTGACACATAAGAACTAGTCGGTAAACTCCTGTAGGAGCTGAATTAAAAACAAAGACACTCTTAAAATAACCACTCCACTTGAATGAAATGATACTCTTGGCTTCAAAGTCACACTAGAACTGCCCCATTGTGACTTCCAATATTTCCACAACAAAGTTGACTACTTTTAAGTATGGTTTGAAATACGTCTGTATACAATATACAAAGATATATCTATATATTGATACATACATGTGTATATACATATGTGTGTATATATATATATGTGTGTGTGTGATGTATGGCTTTTTCTTTCTTCTTTCTAAGATCATGCTGATTAACCTGCCTGTAACTTCACTAGTCATGATTGCTCCTTTATCAACAATAAGCCTTTTTCAATTGTAGTAATAATCCTTAAGGTACTTGCAATATCTAAAGCAACAAGCTTATTTTGTCATCTGGGACACTACCAAAAAAAACTTACAAAAGGAAGACACAAAATGTTTTTGCTGTCCACTATACATCAATGCATTTGAAGGCTTTTCCCTAATAATTCTGAAATCCACTGAATACCTGATTTTTAATTATTTAATGCATAGTATTTTTATTTCTTAGTACAGAGGTAATATCAAATCAAGTGTATTAAGAAAGCTATTCTAGCATTGCTGTCATCTTTATCAATGCAATTTGAATTTAACTTTTAAAAAAACTATAACCACCTTGTTTCTTAAGTTCCTAATTAAATAGCAATGATTGTTTCCTCTTTGAATTGTGTAGTAGTAATAGTGCACAATTAATTAATCCCCTGTTAACTGAAGTAACTTTTTGACTGTGAACATGTTCTGCATATCAACTCCTATTATTCTTCAAAAATCACTTTTTAGTTGCCTTAACTTCCCTTATTACACTTCTGTTTATAGTTCTTACCATCTATTAACTTTTCTATATGTCTCATATTCCTTCTGAATGTATTTACATCCAATAACTTGAACTTTTCATCTACTTGGATGTGTATACATACAGAGAAGAATACATACAAATTTTTAAGCTGCCTTCAGATTGCATTTTTCTTGCTGCTGCTCTTTTCTGTCCTGGTTTATTTCTAACCAGCATTATTTCCTAGTTATCTTGAAAATTAATTGCTTCCCACTTACTATTTCTTCTTCTTTTTTACATATTTTCTTCCAGATAATGTGCCTTATAATGGTTTTCACTGCTATGAAATCAGCTATTTAGAAACAGCACCTATAATTCCTATTGACTCAGATTTTAATCCATTTCAGTGCAATAAATAATAATCCAATATTTTATACAGATAGCTTCATTAACCTTCATTTAACAGGTCAGACACAAAAAAGGATCTTCAAGTCATTAACTTAAGCTTAAAAAGTATTCTCTTCACACTTGTGATCTGGGAGCTCTTGGCACAATCTCTCTTTCTTTAGCCAGTCAGTATTTGCTGTGGCAGGATGGGTTTTTTAGCTCTGATTTTTTGATCGACTTGTAAACCTGGAAGATGATCACAGAAGAAAAAAAACCTTTAAACCTATCTCACTCAATGATATTTCAAGTCTTTGCATTTCTTTTGTGTTTCTCATGCACCTTGACAGGCCTTTCTCATTTTTGCTCTTAGCCAGTTTCACAAAATGCTGGGGGTTTTTTGTGCAAAGGAATTCCAGTGTATCCCATCTTATCAAGCAGGTTTTTACTGTTTCAAATTATTCACAAGAATAAGTATCAGAAAAAGAATGGCATAACTGGGACTTTTCATTTTAATAAACATAGCTGATACAAGATGCACCTCATTCCAGAGGAATTTGCCATTAAAAGTAAAACAAATCCAGCTTCAAGTTCATTACTTAGACAAGAAATATGCAGGGTCAGAACCACCAAATGTAGAACACGTCTTGGAAAATGAGTTGTCTAAAGCATCAATATGTAAGATGTATCACAGAGAAGAAATTTTGAAAGACAGGAAATCAGCTCTATAACTCGTTGAGAAAGGACTCTATGAAACTGAGTTAAAATATTTGCTTTTTAAAGATATAAGCAATAAACAAGCTTATAGTCTTGCTGAGAACATCATGATGGATATTGTGAAGCTAACATTTAAAGAAGTACTGCAATAAGAAAAATACAAAATAAATTATGACAGAAAAGATGAAAATATTTCTTAAAAACTTATTTCTACTGTGTTTTATTTCTGTAAAGTGTTGCAGACAAAATATAGAACTGACCAGTTATTCCCCATGTGATGAATAAAGAAGTATTAGGACTATTTCACTTGCCTTTTATCGCTGAAAAGAACAAAACACCTGAGGTGTTTTTTGCACTCTTCTCAAACATACTGATAAAATATCTCAATTCTGGTGTATTTCACTTCAGTTGATTAGGGTCATCATTCTTTAAGCTGCATGGCCCTGGGATAAGTGTGCTTATTCTGAATTTCTATTGCTGAAAAACTGTAAAAATCTTCCAATTCTGTGGCTAGCTTGGGAAAAGGAGGTGGAAGGTAAAATAAGTTCAAGCAATTTCAGGTTTATTCCCATCTTCTGAAGGGATTTGAGATGAAAAACAGTTAGAAAATAGAGTGTGGGATGAAAGAAGATCAATGAAGGCTGAAAAAGGATTTAATTGATTGTCATAAGCTGTAGTAAAATAGAAGTCAATTAAATGAGTGAAATGCAAATAAATATACTTTTAATATTAGTACTAAGCATTTATTTAATACTTATCTGAAAAGTGCTTTGCAAACAATTAATTTATCTCAATTAATTAGTCCATACAATGAAAAAGTATCAAACAAATTACATGGTCTGGGGTAGAGCAAAGTTATGAAGGTCAGAAAGTTGATTTCATCCCATCTTTTTCTTCAAGTCTTTACTTTGAGGAGCATTTATTCTGTTGTATTACAAAACAAGTTACCTTAAAACAGGAAGTTAAGAAGACAAGGACTGAGAATTGGCTATGGCTCAACAGGCTTGAACTACTAGCTCATTTTAAAACTCTTTTTGTCTCTTGATGACTAGCTTATACACAGCTGACACTGTTTTCTTAAACAAATGGAGAAATTCAAGTGTCAGAACAAAGATGTCACATATAAATGGAGTAACCTTTTAAGCTTGCAAAGAAATATTTGATGTTTTTATAGTACACTATTAAGAAAAAAAGAAATTTATGGAAATGTAGATTTTTAGTCATGCATATTATGATCTGAGCCCATGATTCAAATGTAATTTAAAGCTGTGTAAACCCATTAAACAGCTTAGATTGCTGGAAACAATACAGTGAATGCAAGAGTAAAGAAAGTACAAGCAAAGCAAGGGTGTTGGAAGTCAAACACTTGAACATGTATTTAAGAAAAATAATATTTGGAAAACATAATTAAACAGAGATGCTCTGTGCTTGTTGGCTGCGTTGACAGTTGGGGGTTTTTTTATTTACAGGAAATGGTAGTTTCTCCCTTTTGTTGGCAGAATACAAGAATACAGCAAAATATGCTGGTTTTGCCTTTTTTTTGCCTTTTTAAAGAGAGACTGTGAATACATTAGCAATCCCATTTGGTCAAACAGTGTAGTCTCAAACCAAATCCTCTGGTTCGCTTCACTGCGTTTCCTGTGTGCTTGCTCAGTTCTCAGAGCAGTTTTGTGAGCAAATTAGATTCTGGAAAACTCAACCAGAAGCACTGCACTAAAGTGCTCTACAATTTTGATGGGGATAATTAGGTCCAAACTCTTACAGAGATGACACTACCACATGCAACTTCAACACCACTGAAAGTTCTTAAACCATAGCAAACATGAGGACATTTCCTCCACTATACATAGTGACTGCCAATGACTGAAAGTTCTCAACACATTCTTCAACTCTCCTGTTCCTTTTTTAGTCACACACATTTCCTGGTCTTTACCTGCAGTTTCTTCTATTGCAATCACCCTGGTTAAACTAATTTTTGCTACTATTACTTATTATCCTTTTCTACTTTTAAATCTCTTCTGTCCTGTCAATGCTACCTTTTCACACTGTTGGAAAAAGAGAGAAGCAACTTCATGCCCCAGTAATGTGATACTATTTATGTATCTTAGCTCTACAAGAGGGCTGCAAGTGCCTTGGGCAGTAGCTCAGCTTGATTACAGCACCAGCAGTTTTCTAACTTATGACTGCATTATAGTATGAGAGGAATGTTTCATTAAACCAAAGAAGATGATGCTAAGTTTCTTGAAAACTAGGAACAATACTCATACTTTGAGGTAGGACTTTAATCTGTGAAAAAGGGGAGTCAGACAGGAGTACATCACTGAACCCTCCAGCTAATCCAGAGCGCATCCCTGAGCTCTGCAGGTTGTTTGAACTCAAAACTGACAGGCTAGCAATATGAGAGAATCTCAAAAGTTCACACCATCCATCACTGAAGCATTATTCTTACATGCATTCCTTACATGTTTATCCTTAGAGGTGTGGGAACAATGTGGAGCAAGTGGCTGACACAAAAGCACAGACCCAATGAGCTGGGAAGGGCTTGGCCACTCAATGAATAGCTCCCTTTGGTCTAGAGGTAGGTACCGCAGGGCAATTGGTCACTAAGTGCTCTGTGCACAAAAACACTTTCGAGAACAGCAATTGTTTGTCTGTTAGGACTCTTAAAACGCGAAGTATGACTCTTTGCATGCTGATTATCCATTGTAAGGTGGAAGAACCATAGCCACTTACAAGAGAGAGAGGTGATACCTCCTGAGAGTTGGATGCAGTGTGGAAAACAGGATGGAAACTCTTCTCTCACTGGGCAGAGGGGGCCAAAAAGACTTCCTTGTTGAGAAGGCTCTTTTCCACAGGCCCAATTAACTGGTTTTGCCCTTGGTTTAACCCTTATAATGAAGTTGCCCTCTCTCTCCCAAGCCATGGCCACTACTTTCACACTCCTTTTTAAGTCTCCTCCTTTTCATTCTCCGTCTCAGCACCAATTTGCAGATCTGCTAGCGAGCAAAGCCTTTCTCCCTTACTCCAGAACAGTGAGTGCTGCTCCTTTCCTTGGACAGCAGCTTGCAGACCTTCTAGCTAGCAGTCACTTTGATTCTTCTACTGATACATTAAAAGTTTAAACAAAGAAACTGTGGGACTGTGCCAATGGATAGTAATCAGGCTTCTGGACCACTGTGCTGTGAGACAGGATTCAAGGAGGGGAGGAACTGCCATCAGGTACAGGACTACTTGTGAGAACTCTGCTTATCAGGTTTGTAGTATCTGTTGCACCACATCCAAGGCCGCTGAAAAAGCTGGTCAACAAAGCCAGGCAGCCTCACTTCAGCCCAAGGGAAAATCATGGAGCAAGTCCTTCTGAAACAAGTTTCTGGGACATGAAGGGCAAAGGCCTGTTTGAGTAGAAGGTTGGAGTAAAGTCCTCCTGAGGTGCCTTCCAACCTGGATATGATCTCGAAAATTCACACAGATTTCTGTCACTGATAGTGTTTTCTATACAGGCAAGTAAAAAGGCATTGGAGCACGTGTGCAGATAATGGAAGCATGATGAAAAACAACCTAACACTAAAAAAAAAAATCTAAATACATAAGACATCTGGAGTGCACCAATGACTACAATTTACAAAAGAAATGCCAAGTGTAACCTCATTTTCTGCAATCTTATTAACCATGTGCATAAACCAAAGCACAATTAGAAAGAGTAGATCTACGCACATAATGTTGGTACCTAATATCTATGTATTGTCAAATAATGTAAAAGATAAAACAAAAAAACAAGAGTTATCACTTTTTATTCTTATACTGCAAATATTAGATACAGATCCTCATAAGCATAAAGAAACCTTTCTGAGTTTAAAATTTCATTACTGGAAATTATAAGCCCAGAAAATTCCACATAGATGAGACCAGATCACACTAACAAAGAAATGCTGAGCACTTGTATAAAGCTGATATCAGGAAGTCTTAAGACTTCTGGAGACTGATATGACAGTATGCCACTACCAATGTGCATACAGAAAGCTGAAATACAGTAACAGCAGTCTCTATGACTACACATTGCACCACTGACACTGGATGTTGGAAAGAAAATGCAGAACAAAATTAATGAAGGAAGGAGAAATGGGGCAGGAGGGAGAAATCCAGTAAACACCAAAACACTTTTTATGATATCCAAGAGAATAACATCGTACATGTTAGTAGGCTTCCCATTAACACTTTCACACAACATTGGAGGTGTGATTATATAACGATACAACTGAAAACAACACTGAGCAGCTCCTTGCTCGTCCTTTCATCGACAGTACTCCTAACTCTTCCTTCATCTTTTGAGGTTCTCTATGATACTATGACCTAGGAGAAGGCAAAAAGTGTTCTACTCTTCAGGGAGATTCCTCCTTGAATCAACACACAAAACTCTCTGCTTAAGTAGCTTGTACACTTCCTTCAGCAGCCCCACTCAAGAGTTTCTCATACTAATAACAACTCTTGAAAACATGAACCCTTCAAGATGTCAAAATAAGCTTGCTTCTACAGTTCTTTTCTCATCTGATTTGACATTCTCCCAGTCACACATTTTTCCATGTATAACGAACTTATTATTTTCCCTCTTGAATTTTGGGATGTTTTCATTGGAGCTTTGTTTTGTTTTGTTTGTTGTTTTGTTGGGTTTTTTTAGCTATGATCTTGTCTCTCATTCTCTGTTTCTGAAAGCACTTGTTTAAAAAAATTCAATTATGTTGAAAATACTGCCTTTTTCTCCTTGGCAACAATTTCTCCTTTTCCTTCACTTTCTTCAGGACCTAACTTCAGAATTGTTTTGCTTGCCTTGACTAAGATTGCAAAATTTGGGGAGACACGAAGCTATGGGATTTTCTTAGGATTTTAGGAAGGGTTGGGAACAGAGTGCCATTGAAACAATGGTTATTATTAGTAACTATGACTACTTAATGAAGATATTATCATTTATATTAGTATTAGTATTAGTATTAGTATTATTTAAAATAGCAGAACTGAAGAGCTTAGGCTTGGTCAAGTATTAAAAATATTAATGCTTTTCCCCCTAGTAATTTACGTGAAGATAGAAAGAGACATTATACCACTCACTGTACTAGCTGGAAATACAGTTGTGGCAGAATAATCTAAACCTACAGTACTGCCAATACTTTTACATATGAGAAAGAACATGCATATTGGTCACGATCAAGTTAATCAGACATTTGAAGCAAGGAAATTTTGAACTGAAAAATGACATTTTATTGAATGGCAATAATAATTTAGCTGTAGAGTTCCTTCTGCCTTTGGACTGTGGGGATGAATGAGATGACCTCATAGGTCTCCTCTAGCTCAATTTTTTAACGATTCTATGAAACAAACCAAATGAAACAATGTGAAATGACAGATTATACTAATCTTTGAAAGAACAATAGAAACACTACCCTATACTGTATGGAATTATGTTAATGCAGAAAATGACACAAACTAAATACACTGTGAAAGCTTACAATATTAAACCTTTGCCCACAAACTAAATACACTGTGAAAGCTTATAATATTAAACCTTTGCTAACAGCAGCCTCTCTTACTGAAAGGAGCTACTGGCACTATTGATAATAGGTCTGGCTATAGAATTTCTGTATGAAGGGTTAAAGAAAAAAGAATGACCTTCTTTTTAGAGCAAGCCATCATACTGCATCATCTTACTGGGATATTGCAAATGAGTGTTGATGTTGGGTTCCCTAAAGCAATTCAACAGAAATAATCAAGCCTAATGCTGTGGAAATGCAAGACAAAAAAAGTTTGAAAGAAGACTGTAACCATCTGCAACAGCTCGGGGGGAGCATTTCAACTATGAGAAAAGTGTGAGAAGAATAGGCTTTATTTTGCATCAGTCACTTTCCACCATTTTAAAAGCTTCTTCCATACAAAGTGATTAGACACAGCTAACATGCCATCCAACTGATCACCCTCTCCAAGTCTTCATGCCTTAAATTGTGGGGTTTGAGACAATAAAGTAAAACAAAAGGCTTTAATCTACAGTAAAATATTAGTTAGTGTGATTCCAATGAAATGAAATACATAAATACATACTATATGCATCTGTTTGACTCAATATATTATGCAGAAAGAGGAATTTGGGGCATGTGCATAATATGAAATTCATACTCAAACTACGTAGTCAAATGTGTGATTGAGTGACATTTCTAAGCAAAGAATAGAAAGAATATGAGCAGTCTTGTACTGTCAGATGGTGTTTACAAAACGAGTTTCAAACTGCAATGAATTAAATAAAGAGATAAAATTTGGGTGCACCTGTTGACATTGAAAAGGACTGCATAATTCTGTCACTTGAGCAAACTTGAGGGAATCTGAGATAAAATTCATCCACCAAGGGAGACAGAAGTGCACAAAGAGTCAATAAAAACTACTGAGTGATCAGGCTTTCTGCTGTTTTCTAACACAGAAAGCATCCTGAAACATGCACCTTGGGGAGTTTGCTCTCCCACAGACATTTTTCAAACAGGTAGTGAGACTGCTAAAAAGAAAATGAGTTTGTGTAATTCACTCCTATCTAAACTTTGAGATAAAAAGGATTAAAATTAGACACAGACATCAAAATACATTTTAAATGATGTGATGGACTATATTCCCACCTAATTGCTTAGGTGTTACTTTTAATTTAAAAAACATGTTCTTTTCCTACTCAATTACAAGCTGGGTACAGATAATTATAGTTTCTGCTGTAGCACCTATAGATTGCTACATATGTGTTTCAACCTCGTATGACAAAGTGTGATTGAAGTGCTTATCTATATGGCACTTAGATTAGAAATGGAAAAGGACATTACATGAGAATGTATCAAAGATGATAAAAAGGACGAAAACTTATTTGGTCCATTAGACAGTGAGCTAAATTCTAGCAAAACATGTTTTTCATAGCTTTTTTTCCCTGCATGAAACTGCTCACATTGAATGCTGAGATGCTACACACACAGCTATGATGTCTTGTGCATAACGTTGACTGTAACTATATATATGCTGTCTGGAATCCTTGGTTTAGAAGTAGAAATTTGTAGAATGCACTTAACAGACTCTTAGTCCATGCTAATCCATCCTGAAAAGGACATATTTTTCTTAGTTGCCTCCTGATTACCAGTAAGTGAACAAGGAAAGTAATGTTTAGTGTGCAAAAGAGCAAGGCTGCCTCTCAGACAGCTAGGTCTGAACAGCTTGCTGGCCCTTGTTCAGGTAAATGCCACAATTACTGTCCTGGCCTTCCCACTGTTATGTTATAATTCAATAATAGACCATCTGTAGCTCACTGCTGGTGAATCATATTGTATCTTAACACATTGTTTGGATTATCTATCTACTATCTAGTAAACATGATGCAAACACTATGAGCAAAATATTTAAGAAAGCTAGCAGGGTATCTGAGTAGCTGCTCCTCATGCTACTAAAGGAGGGTTTATAAAATAATCTAAACCAATCCATCTAGCAGAAGTACAGTTCACCACAAAATGCTTCTACATAGCCATACTTACTATTTGCTACTAGTAAAACTGAGGGCAATGAGATGATATTGCACTTCCCCTACATGACCAAGAATTTCAGAGATGTCCTTGCAAGGGAAATACAAAACAGCAAACAGACAGCTAGTTAAATTCTTGAAGCAGCTCATTGCCCTGATCTCTGTGTCAGGTACCAAGCTAAACTATGAAGTTAAAAGTACCAGAATAGTATACTATTTCTCTAGATACCAGGTGAAAGAAAACTGGGTGGGGGAGTTCCCCCAACAACAAATAATATACAGAATCCACAATTTCCTTTCACAAATTAAAGCCATTAGAAACAAAATTACTAATAGTCATTTCCAAATCCTGGTAATATTCTCAAGAAAATGTAAATGTATTACAAAAAGCTGAATTTATCTGGGCCTACAGCTCACTTTTAAAAGCTGCTTGGGATTTTGATCTGTACTCTTATTTCATCCAAGTTTTATAACCGTATTTTCCCCTCACTTCAGCTCCCCTCCCTGCCACAATATGCATTGGTGTAAAATGGTAATCATGTCATCTGCTCTTTCCTTTCAGGCAGCCACCTCTTTCCTTCAGAGAACTGTTTAAGAAGTAGAGGGAACAACCAACAGTTGCTATTCA
>NW_008656377.1:153986-158586 GCF_000695815.1 Acanthisitta chloris | reverse complement strand
CCAGTTACTAAGATGAAAATTAACTCTCTCCCAGCTGGAACCATGACAAGGGCAAATGTACCAGGAAACCTGTTTGGTTTTTGCTGCCTATTCAGGATTAGGTCCTCTACTGTCTTCCAGGCTGCGCTTGCTCGGTGGTCTTGGAGGACAAAGCTGCACTGTGGTGTAGGCTGAGCATCAGATCATTGTTCTGGCCTCCAGGAACAGTTGAGGTAAACACAAGATGCATCTTTGACAGGAAAAGCAAGGAGGCTGACATTACAGCACAGAGCTACTTAGCCCATTGTGCTATTTTAAGGGTAATGGATGCAATCTTGGGATGCAGGAGCAGGAGAACAGGCTGCAGAAGAAACAGCAGAACCTCTCAATCTTCCTGAGCATTGGTAACACTCCAGATGAACCACTGAGGCTACTCCTGGCTAGTACATGGTCCAAGAGGTGTACACCAGCTGCAGAGAGTGCAGAGGGGGAATGGTCAAAGCATGACTTGCAGCCTAGGGATGTTTAGTCTAGAGACAGGAAGTACAGACTAGATATTAGGAAAGAAATTGTAACAATAAGGATGGTGAAGCTATGAAATACATTGCCAAAGAAGGCTGTAGAGCCTCATTCTTTGGAAGTTGTCCAAAAGACTAAGCAAACATCTGTTAAAAATGATGTAAGTATATTTGATTCTCCCTTGGAACATGGAGAAGGAGTAAATTATGCTTAAAGGGATGAAATAAACTAGAGATTTTCAAACTCTGGGTCATGCTACTCTTGAATTCAAAGAGTATTAAAGTGTTAGCAGTGGCTATATCTAATAGCATTTGACCTTGAAGTTTCTGGCCCCTATTCATATAATTGTTGCAAGAAGATATATAACCCAAAAGGGAGTTGTGCTTTTCAGATGATGAAAATCGTAATAAATGGCTTTGGAAGGTTCCTCCTGGCCTTCAGACTCTGATCCCACAGTACTGCTGCTAGAGCAGCACAAAGCCAAGTGGGCAGAGCAGATCTGAAATTCAGATTTCAATTTAGGTTCATCTCTAGCACTCATTTTTAATGGATCAAAATATATAATGGCCATTGCTGTCAAAATTTAAGCTAAATGGCCATTGATGTTTAAAACTGTAGTAAATTTTTTATAGCTGCTCAAAAATGTTTCTGCAGAAAAACATACAAAAATATTCCATTTTTCTCCTCATGTAATGTACAAAATGGCCAGAAATATTAGCTCGGTCTTGTGGATAAATAATAATTCTAAAATGTTCTATCTAGAGACATTTTGTTTAAAAGGCATTTGTGTAAGACACAGCACGAGAAACACAGCAAGCTTTGAAAGTCTAGCAGGAAGAAATGTCCCTTTTAGCCTCAGTAATAGGGGAAGGCTGCTAATTCTGAAACTGGGTCACAAATGAAAACATCTGTAGAAGTGCATGAGTGAATCCTGAACTAGTTCGTTTATTTGGTGGAACAATACCTGAGTGAGAACTACTGCCCATACCTTAGGACATGACCATGGATGTACATCATTTACTCTTGGGGTTTACTGTAATGGCTCATCTCTGTTAGTGGCTTTTAATATATGTACAACAGAAGAAATGCACTTTTCTCAGTAAAAAAACCAAACCCAAATAATCCCCCCATAAAAATAAAGGAAAACTAAGAAGTTATATAGTATAACAAAACAATGGAACAATTTAAATTGGAAGGTTCCTCTGTAGGTCACGTTACCCAACCATGTGTTCAAAACAGTGTGGACTTAGATCAGCTTGCTCAGAGGCTTCTTTCATTTGAGGTCTGATTCTATCCAAGGATGGAGATCCCATAGCCTCTCGAAGTGCCTTTGCTTGCTCTAATTTGTGTCCATTGCCACTCACCCTTCTGTTGTGTGGCTTTGACTGGAGTCTGGCTGTACTGTCCATCCATCCTCCCATTAGGCAGCTGCAGTTCAAGGCAGTAGCTAAATCCTCCCCACCAACTTCAGCATTCTCCAGGCTGAACAAACAGTTCTTGCTGCCTCACCTCATACATCATCTGCTCCAGTCCCCTACTCATCTCAGGATGTATCTTGCTTATATCTTTGTGGGGAGCTGATGTAGCCTCATGTGTGCTGAGTAAGAAGAAATTACCACTTTCCTCTGCTATTCAGCATCCTTCCTTTAGATCACTGTGGTATTAGAGAGCTGATTAATACTGCTGGTTCAACATCTGCCATGCTTTGCTGTGCACCCTGTGATAAGTAGCAGAAAGCTTCTAGTTCTGTTCAGTTTTCAAGATAATTGAGCAGTGGTCAGGGTTCCTTGGAAAGAGTTGTCTGGTTTTAGCAAGGAAAGAAATCGATGTCTACTTGTCTTATTTTTACCACAGCAAAAAAAAAAATAAAAAAATCAATTTTGAGGATCTACTCACATTCTGATCTCATGGTTAATAATGTACAACTCATGTTTTGCATGAGGTGCATGGTTGCAGTGTCTGGTGTAGCCAGAGATTAGGAGTTTAAGAGGATGTACTGATAAGTGTCTGGATAAAACAAAAATGACACCACATCAAAAAACTCTCTAGTCTTCTGCACAAAGATCAGATTTGTGGGTTTTTTTCAGCACTTGAGGTGTTTGGAGCCACCATTATTATTCATGCCTATATGCTGTATTTTCAAATGTGGTTTAAGATCATGTTTTGCCTTTTCCCCCCACATTATTTCTTTCCCCTGAATAAGTATTTTGGTTTTATTTAACTATTTTCTCCTCTAAGCTTATCTTATTTCTTTCCCCTGAATAAGTATTTTGATTTTATTTAACTTTTTTCTTCTCTAAGCTTATCCCATCTCTCCACACAAAAGGATTGCTGCATCTTAGATGTATTGGTTGAACATTGCTGTAGTGTGTATAATGAATCATGGTTTTCTTTATATGTATTGATGCACAAAATATCACCAAGAATCCAGGAGACATTTTGTATAGAGCTACTGATGAAATTTTCCTCTCTAGAGGAAAAAAGTACTCTCTAAGAAAAGGCTGACATGGATAAAACTGATCAATGAGGTTTTTTCTTTTTCTGTGTATTTATGCTTAGCATCTGTGCAAGGTATTTAAATAAACTCAGCCCCTAGTAATTCCTCTTTTGGATTTATCCTAGGCAGAGAAAGAAAAACATTCTAGTTGAATCAAAATTTACAAACAAGCTCTCTGAGTCTTATTGCAGGATGCTTTTCTAGTCATTCAGAAGGCAGGACAATGCTTTTGGTTGGGGTTTTTCTTAAATATATAGAGACTTTTGTTAAGTTTTTATCACTGTTCTATTGCATCAATAGCTGGGAAATAGAGCAAGCAAAGCATTACTGTGCTGCCTGGCTGGGCTTGCTCTCCTTGTGCATTCGTATGTGCATGTGGATACAGGAAAATCCAATCATTAATCACAGCTGGGACTTTTCCCAAAATAATTATGGGTCAAAGTTTCTAATAGATGTGCTGAAAAGGAGTCAGAGCAGGTGTGGAAGCTACACAGGCCTTGTCCCTGGTGGAAGTCCTCGCTGAAGTGCAGCACATGGTTGATGGTTGGATCAGTGCTGCCTTAAATGTGAGATTCATGTGTTTTTCTCTGAAGCAGAAAAGGGCTAATGAAGTGAGATGGCAAAAAACCCAATTATCACTTCACTGGTATAAAACTGTGGTCCCAATGAAGATAGGAGAAGCTGTTTTAAGTGTCATGGGACACAGAAAAGTCTAAACCATTGAATGTGGAATTTCTAGCATGTGACTATAAACTGATTGCATTTTCCATAGAACCTAGTTATAGCTATCCAAACAAGAATCTCTCTAGCTGCATTTGATTCTTGTCAAGAAGAGGTTCATAATTTCATAGATACATATTTGAATCTTTATTGCTAGGAGTGTGCTTGGCATAATTATGTCTGGTTTGATTCTATTGCAAAGAGGTTCTCTGGAAACCATGCTCAGTGGTCTGATTCTGTCACTACTTGGGTTTGCACTCTAATGCATCGATAAATACAGTGAAGACTTCATTTTAAAGTGCCTTTTTTTTAAGTTGCCTGAAAGATTAAAATATGCTTGAAAAATATATTCTGAAGTATGCTTAGTACTAGTGTTCAGCATGAGTTTTTCACACTGAGTGTGCTTTTGAGAGGATGAAGTATGCAATAGTACAAACTGCCTCAGCATAAATCACAAAGAAATTATTGTTACTGCCCTAGTAAGTTTGTCTCTTGCTAAGATTGCCAGGAAGAAGGTCATATGGCAACAGTGATGACTATTACATAGATAACAGTGTGGTGGGAACTGAAATGAGACCAAGAATTCAACTTGTTTATAGTAATACCTCTTTAGCCAAACCCTTTGTCATAGGTTAGGTCTCTTCGATATGTAATCATAGATGATGATACAGGTCGTGTTGGCAGGACAATGGTGCATCTTGATGCTTCCAGAATTCAGTTTTTCTCTGAATGACCAAGTAAGGTTTTTCTGTGGATCCGTGCACCTGTTTCTTTCACTTTGGCCTACCACTTCTTTTGACCAATGTCAGGTCAATAAATTTATCACTACCTAGTAATTTCCACAGGTGCCTCCTCATTATTTTCTTGGTTGCAATTTCAGTGTCT
>NW_008656377.1:148035-153962 GCF_000695815.1 Acanthisitta chloris | reverse complement strand
GGGAAAGAGAAGGTCAACCCCACCATTTCAAGATCATTTGGATGCCCCTGGAAGCTGAAGAACCTGAGCGCGCGCTCTCAAGTGTTACCAGGGACTATGCCAGAATAAGTATCTGTAGTTCCTGTGTTTAGTTCCTTGAGTCTCTGATAAAATTGTGGGGGAAAAAAAACCCAGAAGGATGATAGTTTGAACCTAAATTCCATGTAAAGATGATGGAAAGATGATGATCTAACCAGCACTGAATGCTCTGTACAAACGTGACATTCTTGCCCGGGGTAGGCCAATGCTTTAAGAACGAGCACCTCAGTTTTGTTGCTTCTGACATTAATACAGTAACTTCTGCTGCTGCCAGAGGATCTCTGACCACATAGCTGTCTACTTATCTCTTTCAAAGCCAGTTCAATGGTGCATTGAATAGGAGCAATTTCAGTCTGTTAGTTAATCTTTGATAATTTTTGGCAGCACATGGAGTTTTTGGCACTCTTCTACAAAAAGCTGTTGCCTAGACTTGACAGGAGTTAAGAAAGAAGTCAAAGACTGGACTATTTGGGTTGCAGAAGTGTTTTCTGGCATTGAATCACCTTAATCCCTGCCAATCTTATTTCATTTTTCAGAATTCTATGGATTTTTTCTCACCTTTTCTTCAGTATCTATTCTCCAGCTTGCTGGCTGTGCATGATCATGTTCTTTGTCTTTCTCTCTAGCCTAGCCTCTTTTAAGATGCTCCAGGGACTACAAAAATGGGTTGCCAGATAAAGCATTATCTCTAATTACAGCCAAAAAGTACTCCTTGAAACAAGGTGGAATAACTATTTTAAAAAGAAGGTTGCCCAATTGAGGCAGTTGTGAGCACAAGTGCAAGTACTTCGGGGAAGAAAGTTTTAAGATGTTGTTTGGATTTTTTCCTGCTCTACAGTTGTGTTTTTTTGGTTATGTTTGGGTTGTTTTGTTGGGATTTTTTGTTGTTGATGTATTTGTTTTATTGTTTTTTGGTTTTTTCTTAAGGTTGCATCTTAAAATGTAGACCCTGATTAAAGCACTGCTGTCTGTTGAATTCTGACAAGTTTTAAAATCTCTTTTCTGAAAGCCTAAATATTTGGTTTCTAGGACTAGCTGATAGGATTTTTTGGAAGTTCTTATACTTAATTTTTCTTTGAAGTTAGTAATTCTCTAACCTTCCTGACCATTAAGTTGAGCACCCAAACACTGTGGCATTGATCATCACAGTTTCCTAGTAACCCATGTGGACCTTTTAAGGAATAGGACCATGCAGCTGGTGTCAAGGAGATTGAAGTTGCCGTGCAAGAAAATGTGCTGAGGCAGGAGATGAAAAGTTGAAGCTTCTGGAGTTTCTGCTGATAATTCTATAGCCCCAATTGTGCATTTGGTCAGAATTCTTTCATCACATCAGTTCTGAAGGCAGTTGCAGTTTCAGTCCTGTGCAGTCCTCTCACACAGGTTGGCCACTTGTTCTCTTGATGTAAATGAGTGTAATTGAAATACTAAGATGAATTCATCATGCTGATGGACAAGTGAACTGTCAGGCTCAGCATCAAGACCAGGGTCAGGATAAAAGGCAGTATGAATAGTCTCTGTGCCTTTCATGATGACTTTTCCTGGAAACTTTATAAGTCTGAGTTCCAGATTAGTGTGTAACTTGCTTTTGTACTTTATATCACAACAACTGCACGACTTGAAAAAGTTAGTGTAACTTGCTTTTGTACTTTATATCACGACAATTGCACGACTTGAAAAAGTTAACAGCAAGATATGCAAAGTGCTATAGACAAATCATCTTTTCCAGGCTATCCTTATGAAATCTGTCTCGATTCATTCAAGAATGGCTAACTTATTAGCACCAAAAAAAAGGCAAGGGAAAAAGTAAACAAAGACACTTGCAATATGTTTGGGCATGGGAATGTGTGCTCTGAGAGCTGTAAAAAGCCCTGAGGTTTAGGAGCATCCATTACTCTAAAGTTGGGCATTCCTCCTTAAACATTCCAGGTTACTACCAGGTACACAAGTCAGAAAGATACTTAGTCCTTCCTTGTTCCCTCAACTCTCTTGTCCTGGTGTTTTGAAAGGGTTGCACAGGCAGTTTCAGCCCTAGTTTTCCAACAAAATGAATGCAATACAAGTGAAGAAGCGTAACACAACATTTTTGTTCATGTCTCACTGATTGCTTGTATTCAGAGGAAATGTGTTTATTTCTGCCTGCCTTCAGTTCCAGGCTCTACAGCTCCTATTTTTAGCAGCCACGCACTATTGTTAATCTGAGATTTTTGACTATCCAGTGAGTCAGAAGGTCTGACTGCCCAGAGATCCATGAGTCAGACAGGCAGGAATAGTCTGTTCTTCTTCAAGACACCAGGAGACATAGATTTAAAAAGGAGGTTTCATACTTAGTGAACAATACAAATGGAAACTAATATATAAATAGAAATCCTTTTACCCTTCACGTTGGATTCTTTTCCCAGGAAACTCTTGTCCCAAAATTGTTACTTACTACACAATCTATTTGTATATAGAAGGGGATAACTTGTCACCTTTTTTATTTTTTTTCATATCCCCTGTCTATTGGTTAGTTAGTGTATTTCTAGGACAGACAATCCTCTCTCTGTGACATAGCTATTCCCACAGTAAAAGGCAGAATATGTAAGAAGCTTAGGGAAGGGGTGTGGGTCAGGGAGGAGAATTTCATAATAATTTAAATTTATCTTCTGAAATTGTCTCTCTGCGAAGGGCAAATTCCATTAAAACAGCAAAGAGAGAGTGGTGTATGTGGCCCTGAAATTTCCTTCTGTAATGTGTTCTGGGTTTTATTTCCTAATGCTGATACCTTTGTGACTCTGTAGGGCTACTCATGACATGTCATTGAGGTATGTAACAGTAACCTGCAAAAGGATGAATGTTACACATTGATGTTCACCCCCAACTCTGCAGAATTTTCCTGAGGAAGGCAGAAATGTCCAAACAGCCATAAAATGTCATGGATTCTGAGCTGGGGATCAAGTGAGTGCAAGATACAAATCCACACTGGAATGCTTAGTAATGGAACAAGAGTGCTTTGGCAGCTCAACAATTCAGGAATGAAACAAGGATATTTTTACCCAAAGGTCATGGGTGTAAAAGCTATTTAAATCCTGGGAGACCTGAAGGCATGGTGGTATTCAGAGGGACAGACATGGGTGATTTTGGGTCTAATTAGAGCAGATTGGTACACAAACAGCATCAGCTGTCTGTCTTTTGGTCAATTTTAGCAGAAGGACATAGGATAAAGATCCAAGTTGTCTACTCTTTGGGTGAAGAAAGCACAAAAATCTCTAGAAATCCATTTTCTGAATGAGTTACTATGTGATGCAAATAAAATGCATTTTCTGATGTGCTTATTTAGGGAGAAGTTCTAAAGACCTCCAGGGGCTTCTAAGTTGACTGACCATTTAATATGCTCAGTTTTGGTTCAAAACAAGTCTCATGAAGTGATTTGGACAGCTAACTCATGGAGCTATTTAGAGATCGTGGCCTGCAAACAAAGAACTGAATTAAACATGTAGTAAAATAATTCTGATTATTTTTTTGAAATTAAAAGCAGTTGCTCTTTTATTTAGCCTTTAGGGTGGTGTCTGTAAATTTGTATTACCTGTTAAGCTCTCCAAGGACCTGAAGTGGTACATGCTTTCTTTTGAGCTCAGTATCTTCCATGTGACCAGGAGATTAGAGGAGAATAGAGATGCTTTCTTTTGAGCTCAGTATCTTCCGTGTGACCAGGAGATTAGAGGAGAATAGCTCAGTGGGAAGGGACAACAGTCATCTAATCCAACTGTCTGACCACTTCAGGGCTGATCAAAAGTTAAAGCCTATTACTAGCAAGAAAACCTGAACCAACTGCATCCTCAGAGATGGCTGTTCTTAATGTGTCATCAGGAGCCACTTCTTTTTCTGCCACATGGTCACTCGGGTGCTAGTCCCAAAACTTCTGCCTAAATTTCCCCTCCTTCAATTTGTGCCATTGCCCCTTGTCCTGTCCCTGCAGCTCCTAACACAGAAGTCCCTGTTAGTTCTGTAATTGGCAATGCAGAAATGCCCAAACTAAAAGGCTGCCTGAATAAGGACATTGTCTCCTACACAGTAATGAGAGCAGCAGTTTTTCATTGCTGGAGGTATCAACATGTATGACAAAATTCATCCAAGTTTAGTATTTCCCCACACAACAATAGGGAACATGCAGCCAGGCTTCACTGGATATGGCTCATCTGAACTGCAATTGTCTCTGCCCCCTCAACCAAAGTTCTAGAGAGCATTGCTTTTGTCAGGAAGACTAATAAGAACCAGCATTTTCACAGAGATGATGCTGAGTGTGCTAAGTCAAGCAGAAGAATCTGTACCACAGTTACTGGTGAATGTTGATATTCTTTCCAAAAAATGGAACTGTTGTGCACTGTAATACACACATGTTCTGGCACATCCTTGTTTCATGAAAAGCACATTTAAGGACAATGGTTGTTTGAGTCTTTGAGCCAAGTTTTGATGGCTGATCAACGTGTGACATACAGAGATTAATGAAAGGAAATTAACTTTGCATAATTGAATGCTCATTTCTTCAAGTGAGTGGTCAACCAATCTATCCTCTCACCACAAACGTGTCATCTGACTTCACATTCCATTGAAATTAAATTGATAAAAGGCTTTCACACCAAGGCTAGTCCTTGTTTTACTTGACATTTAATTATCTGGACAATTTCAAAATTATTGCATTCATGTGACTTCCTGAGTGTTGTTCTCCTTTTGATCTGTCATCCATTCTCAAGCCAAAGCTGCTCTAATCACAACAATGCCCATGTCAAAGCCAGACTTAAGCAAAAACAATCACTAAAACTAGGAAAATTGAGAAACAGTACTTGAAAGCTCTTTCGTGGAATCTGTGTTTAATTTTGATTAGCTCATTTCCACCTCTGAACTGTCCTCCTTCATAAATTCATTAAATAAAGCATAATTCTTTTAGTAGCAAAATTTTATTCATGAGAACATTTGAAAAAACTCTGGAACCAGAGCTGAAATTAATTTCAAATGTGATAATTTCAGGTGGAAGCAGAAATATTAGATAAATCTACCATTGAATATATGGTTATAGTATTAATCCAGGTGATTGGGGAAAGGAAACAACACAATTTAGTTGCTATTAGATTTCAGGATCTTTTTGAATAGAATTATCATGCAGATCAGCAAAAATAACCAGCAATCCATAGATCTGAAATATACTAAACCATTAGGGGAAGTGTAAATATTTTAATCCATGTGGGGCACAATTCACATGGAGTTTGTTGACTAAATTGGCTGCAATAATTTTGTGCAGCACTGTAGAGTCACCAAAGCAGTCAGACTGATTTCACTGGTTTCCAGTAAAGGACTGATTCTGAGCTATGGTGCTTTATATATAGGGGTAACAATTATTTTGTCGACAGTTAAATAGAGAAATGTTTTTCACCTCTTTTGAAAAGAGTGGGACACTTCTGTCAGCAGTGAAGTAGCAATGAAGTTACTGTGTGCAGTGCTGGTGCCCTCGACATAAGAAGGACATGGAACTGTTGGACCAAGTTCAGACGAGGCCACAAAGTTGATAAGAGGACTGGAGCATCTCTCCTATGGAGACAGGCTGAGGAATTTGGGGCTGTTCAGCCTGGAGAAGAGAAGGTTGTGTGGAGACCTCATAGGAGTCAATCAGCATCTGCAGGGGCTCCAGGGAAGCTGCAGAGGGATCTGTGTTAGGAGCTGCAGGGACAGGACAAGGGGCAATGGTACAAATTGAAGGAGTGGAAATTCAGGCTAGATATTAGGCAGAAGTTTTTCCTGTTCTGGTGGTGAGACACTGTCCCAGGTTGCCCAGGGAGGCTGTGGCTGCCCCAAACCTGGCAGGGTTCCACGCCCGG
>NW_008656377.1:137070-147787 GCF_000695815.1 Acanthisitta chloris | reverse complement strand
TGAATAAAGTTGAGGACTGTGGTACTTGGCAAGACCTGTGTGAGAGCTGGGGGTTGAGGTGTGAGGATGCTGCTTTGTAGCCCTGGACAAAAATTATTATGAGCATGATATGGCAAAGCAGAATATCATTAGAGGAACACCATCTAGGAGATTAGAAGATGTTGTATGTTGTGATTAGACTGTTCAGAGAGAAGAGTTTATGAAAATGAGGCATCACTAGGCTGCACTACACCTGATTTTAAGGCAACAACGTGGCCCTGTTGTTTTCACAGAGGAAAAAAAAAACCCCAAACACACACACAAAACAGAAAAAAAAGCCTAAACAAACTGAAACCAGGAAAGGATGAAATACATGAGAGCTGAAAAAGAAAATTAAGATATTCAGACAGGTTCTGGAAAAAATGAACAATTAATATGTGGACTCCAGCTCAAGAAATGGAGGGAGAACCCCTGGTTAGAGCTCCTTCCTCTTCCCTTGGATCCAACCCCATCAGTTGGATCCCTTGGCCTGTCAGGTCTAGTGCATGTGTTCTGCTGCTCCTTCAGTAGCAAGCAGCCTGAATCCATTCCAACACCCCAAGTTCTGTGAACAAAACCATTCTCCATCCAAAAGTAAGAAGTTTGAATTGTGGTAATAACAGGAACCAATATATCTGCTAAAGAAAAGATGACCTAATAGATTATTTTCAAATATTAGAGAAGAGGATTCTTTGCTATTAAATATTATCACTTCCATCCCTTCTCTTCTGTCCATCAAGCATTACTTTGTGACAATCTGTAGCTCAGAGATAATTGTTAAGTTTTATTCAAATTACATTACTAACCCTGTAACTCATACTGTGCATAATCTTAGCTATCTAAAATGATTCTGTGGGAGGGATGGTTTTCAATTAAAGCCAACATTTTTAGCCTTTTTTTCCCCCTTCATTGTGCAACATTTAGCATCAAGCCCTAACAGACATATCAATGATTTGACATAATAAAAGTTACTGCTGAAAGATGTTATACTTTTCCTCTTGAATATTCTGTGCTCCTATTCTTTAGAAATTGTTAACTAATCTGATTTACAAAAGCATCTTCTGGAAGTTTCATTATGATTTGACTGATGTTCATTCATTCTTTAACTACAAAAGCATCTCCTTTCCATAGTTTTATCATAGCATGTCATTTGTTTTCCATGCTAAAAGACATGAAAGATTTTAGAATTTAGTTTTGACCATTAATACTATTTTCTTTACTGGAGCTGAAGTCTCTTACATGAGCAAAAGAAACTGTTGCTGAATTTCTCTCACTATCTGCCTGCCAAAAAGTTCCAGTCTCCAGCTGGAGTTACTCCAGATTTTCACTAATGTAGACAGAATTAGAGTGAATTGCAAATGTTGTAAGATGGAAAAAGATCTTCAGACTTTAAACCTGAAATATAAGGTTCTTATTTTTATCTACAATGATGAAGATTAGACACACCCCTAATAAAACCAGCAGAATCAGCATTAGTGAAAATCAATGCAAATGAGATTAGAATCAGGTGGAATGGAAATGATCTTTTCCTGTCAGATTCAAAATCTGGTTCAGGCTTAATTTATGAGTGGGCTAAGAGCCAAGAAGATCTGTATTATGAATACACAGACTTTGGTTATGGGTTGAGGAGAGTGGAGGCTTTTCTCTTGCCTGGCAGCAGTTACCTTGACCAGGAGTAGTTGTTGTCAGTCTGTTTCATAAATTGGCCCAAACAGGACAATTTATATTGTGAAGGACAATGTGCATTAATCAATACAATTATTATTCAGTTGCTAATCTGGAGAGAACGAGATGGAAGCTGCAGGCAATAAGGAGAGATATGAAAAAAGCACATTCCACATTCATATTCAACCCTCCCAGAGAGGGAATAAACAGAATCAACAAACATAGAAGGAGAATATGATGAAGGGAGCAGCATGAAAGCTTTCAGCTCTCAAAACTGGATTGGCTCTTGCTACTGGGGTTGGCTCCACCACTGATGTTGTGAAAATCAGAGTGGGATTACCCTCTGTTTTCTTCCATTTCCACTGCACAAAGGTAAATCATAGCATTGTTTTTAAAGTGAAATTTTGTTGTGAGCCTTCATAAATCTCAGCATGAAACAGTGTCTGGAGCATTAAAGTAGTTTTACAGCAAAACCACTTAGGGTAATTTGATAAGGTGCTCTGATTCCAGAAGGGTGGAAGTCTTCTGCATTGCATCTTAGCAGAGCTTGAATACAAATTTCAGAAAAAGGGGAAGTGTGGCAGAGAATTCCTATGGGATGTCCTTATCTACCATGCTTTAGTTTAGAATCCACTTCAGTGCTCTGACTTGCACACGTTGTTCGTAAGTCCTGATGGCCACATGGTCTGCAGTTATAGAAGGATTGGTACCATATGGAGAAGATATAAAAGTGTGTGTTAAATGCATAGTCTCATATGATATTTCATAACAGAAAATGTAAAGCTTTTCCAGGTAGGGAAGGAGAAGCACAACCCAAAGGTCTCTTAGCATATCTCTGCTTCTACTCCATCAGCAACTGGGTGCCACTTGGGTGGGCATCCTTTCCTTGGCTGTTTTCAGAAAAACTCATTCTGAAGGCAAAAACTGGTAAGAACTCTAAGATTCCACTTAATTTTCCTTTTTTGTTTCTTCTTACTAATGAAGATAATTGTACTGAATGTCTAATTCATATAGTTTTGTCTTCTTCTCTCTCCATATCTGATGTTTGTGAGGTATTTATTGTAGGCTTTTGAAATTAATGTGGTATCCCAAAGGTTTCTGATTGTAGTGAGGATAGACATGATTGAAAGAGCTCCTAAAGAGGCAGATTAAAGATTTTTCAACAAATAAGCTGCATGCAGATCTCTTATAGCCAACACTGTTAGTTGTCTAAAAATTTGATTTAAAGATGTAAACGTAAAATTACATTACAACCAGGGAAGCCTAGTTGCCAGTTATATAATTAATCCACTAGATCATGCTGCCACTTAGCTCTGCTATTAAGAAATGTGTGTCTATGTAGCCTCTCTAAAATGGGGCCTCCTGATGAGATAATGTATTAAGGAACAATGATGGGTTGTTATGTAACGAAACCAAACTCGCTAGAATCTACGGCTGTGCCGGTTAAACAGAAAAAAAAATGCTGTTCAATCTATCCTTTCAAGAGGTTCTATTCTGTACTCAGGCCCTCCTTTAAAAAGAGCTGCATTAAACAGCTTTCTAGGATCTCTTTTCCAAGGTCAAAAGCTTATTGCATCTTGTTGTGAGAATGCAGGTGTAAGGAAGAACAGGCTACAAACCTCTAAGAGGTTGAATTGAGGAGGAAGAGAGCAGAGTTTGGAAGCAGACAGGTATCTGAAGATGCACACACGTGCCTAGTGAGATTTCTAAGGCACGTAAGCATCTTAGGGCCTGCGAGATGGATGCCTGACTTGGTTAGTTGAGTCTGAAAATCTCACTTGGCTCTATTAGCCCTTTCAGTCGTCTCAATAGCTTTGAAAATTTGGCTAAGGGAACTGAAAATCTGTTTTCTCTGTTCTAGAAACCTGGCAGGTCCTGTGTGCCCTGGGTGTTGGGGGAGTTCCAGTGATTTCCAATGGGCAGATTTAGTTATCTGTCCTCTCGGTTTATAGGCAATGTGTTCCAGACAGCGCAGGCCGTTCCCGTGCCAAGAATTCCTCTCTCTTTTGTCTGGTTTTGTAGTATCTGCTCAATGGGGTGAACTTCTTAGTGAGGTACCTATGCTGCCAGATGAACTGATCTGCAAGCATAAGAAAATAAGGCATGTTCTTGGTTCAGGAATGCTCAGCAAGTGTGATACATACATGTTTTGCTCTCACTTGATCTGCACCTCAGCAATCCACAGGGAGCCCAAAACCTGGACCTTTCCAAGCTGTTCTTGCCTTGCCTCCCACTCAATCTAGGCAGCAAAGGCAATCACATTCCTTTGTTTGGCTTCTCTGGTTCTGAGGTTGCTACCTGGTGTAAATGAGTTCTTTTTCCTATTTTTGTATATTATGGATTAAATTCTGTCTTCCATTCTTAGCACGAGTTTCTGGTTGTCTCTATGTCCTTACAACTGAAGGAGTCCATCTGATTTTTAGTTTTTCCCCCTTTATTCTACTTGTTAATAAGGCTAGGCACTGCAGGCTCCTGGTCTGAGCAGAACCAGTCAGGGACATCCCTTTGTAAAAGGGAATTACATGGATGACACGAGTGCTTAATCAGTCAAAATAAAAGCCCCTAAATAGCAAATGAAAACTGAAAGAGAACACAAAAATCACTTTTTCTTGGCCTTTCCATGAGTTTGCAAGTCAGCAAAACGAATGTAGTAACTGCAGAAGGCCCAGTGATAAGGCAAGGCTTCAAACCTCCCTTGCTGTTTCATTGTGCTCAGTGTCTCTAATGCTGAGTATATGATTCCTCAATAAGATGTCACTGATCAAAGGAGGCAGAGGGAAAGGGACAGAAAGCAATCCAGAGCTGACCCTGCTTTATACAGGATTTTCTAGCTGATTGGATCCGTAGTAATGTGGACTAGAGAAAGAAAAAGAAACCATTGAGTAGCAATTATTTAAAAACCATTTTATGGTGGGGTAGAGATTATCCCAGGCAGTAACTCTATAAGATTCAAATGGGAAAAACCCCACCAGACACAGAACAAGGCACTTGATTTGTCAGGGCTGAATATAATTACACAAATTCTGATCCATTCTAGTCCTGAGATGGTAATCGTATTACCATAGATACAGAGGCCTGAAGCAACAAGGTAACAAGAAGAATATATCTGTTCTTTTACCCTGTTTTTTTAAATCAAAACATGTGGCTTAAAGAGGTCTTTGGTTGTTTATAATTAAATTTTCCTGAACAATGTGGGAGTTGGCCATTTCTCAACTGTCTTGGGCATCTGTTTTCACATACTTTAAATACAATAAAGATTTTTGTTGTGTTGGGTTGTTGGGTTTTTTCCTTTTTGGACTTCCTGTGCAACAAAAGTAGGAATGGATGTGAACTTCTAATTGGATACGGCTTTTGGGTACAGACAGCTGGAATAAAACCTGCATGAACCCAATTTTGCTCTTAGTTATTCTTAGATAATCTTATGGAGCTTAAATTCTATTGGTGTAGAGAAGAGACAAAACTGTTCTTAATCATTCTATGTAGAGCAGCTGTGTTCTCTAAGGAAGAACTTCTTTAGCAATCCTCAGTGAAAATAACCTGGGCCCAGTATTTGCTTTCAGTCTGTCTTGCACTCAACTCTTTCTCTGCCATTTGTCACAGAGTTGGCGTCCAAATATTTGATTGTGCTTATTTTTTTCATCCCTCTTCTGGAACTTGAATTTTTTTCAATGTTTCAATACATTGAAGGTTGCTTTGGTAACATGAAAAACACCCACCGAGTCAGACCCCACTGGGCTGTTAACTCTTCAAACTTTGGTTACACATGAACTCATCCTGGCTTGGCGTCACAGGCTCTTTGGGGCTTTTTTCCTGCTGTTTTTCAGAAACTTCTGGTGCCTGGAAACAAAGGCTGGGCATTCTTTTCTCAGTAAAGGCATTTAGGATCAAGATGTTTATCTTCGTTTTGCCAGGGAAATTGAGCTACATTTGTTGTCCATTTTACAGTAAGTTTATTTGAGCTTCTAATGTTAAATCTGGGTGAGGAAAAACTGTAGCATTGCATTTAGAGCATTTCAGCAGTATTGCAGCCTGCTTTATCTCTTCCTCCTGCTGTCAGGGTCAGTAGTGAGTGTGTAATCTCTTTATTTATCATGTGATTCACAAAATGTCTGTTCTGAATGAACAGCTCTGTGACCATCTGAGAAAACTGTCCAACAGCAACAGGATTCTCCCACACTGGCTTGGGCTTTTGGGTTTGCTTGTCTACATATCAGACCCTGCACTGTTCAGTATGGCAAAGGCATATCATGTCTTCAAAGGTTCTTTTAAGTTTTAAAGTACTTGACTTTGTGGGGTTTCTCTAAATTTCATAGACCTTGAGGGTTTATTCTCCTTTCTCTCCTTTAAAACTAGTGCCATTATCTGCTTTGTTGCTTCAAAAAGTAAATTCTAGACTCTAGAGAGAATATTTTTTGTTTTGTTCGTAAGAGTGACAAACTGTGAAGATTTGGGATGTACCTGCAACGCTTCACTCTCCACAGCCTGAGTTGCCAATAGAACTACATGATCTGTGTTTCAAATATTATTTTTCTTCACACTTCTGCTGTTTCATGCAGAATTCTGTCATTTTTAGATAAAGGATCAGTTAAAGTCTTTAGTGTTTTTGTCATTTTATTTTGTTCGGGTTTTTTCAAAGCAGTAGGCCACTTTCCAAAGACAGATTATATTCAGATAAACTCAGCAGATCTTTGAGAAGAAATGAATGAAGTGTGCAGAGAAGATACCAAACTAGATGACCAAATATATTTAGCACTGGGGTTGCTAGTGCAATGAATTAAATATTGCTGAGATAAACTTTGTGGCTCCACATACAATTAGTTCCTCTTTCACTGTGTATTCATAGAGGGATTGTCTTTAGAAATGCAAAAATGGAATCATTTCTGGTTTTCAGCAGAACTGGAACAAAAAAATAGAAAGTTTTTATATCAAACTTTCTTAGGATAAGGTGGTTGGGCCTGATGTGATAGCTCTTTTCTTTCTTCTTTGCTTCTGTTCCCTTTTCCTTTTATTCCCCTGTTCATACACATCATGGCACCAGCTCTGGTTGGAAATTTCTCTTCATAATATGGAATTCCCTTAGGAACATACACATCAATGTCTCTGACTAGGAGACTGATCTATCAGGGTTAGAGACTTTTCTTTTTCCCCATCACTTCAGTGTATTTCTGAACCAACATCCCCTCATATTTTGCATAATGTTTTAGTTCACTTCAGAGATCCAGGAGCACTGCTCCAGTTTTGATAACCCACAGAAAAATATATCCATGTTAAATGTTTTTCTGAGCCTATTTTGCTTGTGTGATGTTTTCAATATATTCAAGTGAGTTCAATTTTAATATGTGAATGACATCATCATTTTGGTTACTATTGTATTGACTTTTATGTCTCTTGTACTTAGCTGTAGGCTGTAGAACTATCTTTTTGGCTACTTCTCATTTTTCTCAGAATCAGATGTTGTAGTGCATTGCATGCAGTAGTGATTCCTTCTCTTGATTCACTGCTGTAAGACATTATTTCACTACATTAATGATTGTTTGTGACCATTTTCCCCAAACCAGTGAAGTCTCTCTGCTAACACACAAAAAAATGATGCAATTTTTCATTGTTTTGCTGTATTAAAAAATGGTACTTCAGAGTTTTGAGAGACCAGGTTAAAATAAGATTCAAGTAGTGTCCATAGCTTGAAGGGTTCTAAGGGCTCCAAACAGTGCTGCTCTGAAAGCTTTTTAGGACATCTAAGGCAGTTTAGATAAAACAGCAGCTAACTGCAATCCTCCCTCAAACCTCCGATGGAGCTCTCTGTAATTCAGAAATGTTCTGCCACTTTTTTGCCTTAATTTTTCCTATTTTTCATATCTGCACTTTGTGCAGAAGCATCAAGAAACCACAATAAAGACTCTTCTGCAGACTTGAGGGATTATGATAAGTATCAGACATTGTGAATACCTATCTGGACCTTCAGGTATTTGTGTTTTGCCCATGACTAATTCCTGCCTGGCTTTGGAAGGAGCAGCTCAGAACAACAATTTTTTCATGGTCATGAACCACTAGGTACTACTTTTTCACCTTCAAGAAAAATTTATCCCCCCCAGGACGTTAGTTTGCAAAGCATTCCTTTGATTTTTCTACCACAACATGAAGGGAGGGGAAAAAAAACCTCTGACCCATCACCTCTCATTTCTTTTCTTCAGGCTGATGCTGTTCATCTGCTTTCCTAAAGTGATGGTAGGGATTGCTAATGCATTTTTCAGGGTCTGCCAGTTGCCTTTTTGCTGTTGATACAGCTTTTAATGTGCATTTAGTGTAAACAGGTAAAATGTCAGGGTAGCTGAAAAGAAAAGAGTGGTAAAGTCAGTTAATTTGATGAAACACTACAAGGGGAATTTTACCCTTGGCCATACCTGACTGAGCTCCCAGGTGTCAGTAGGATTTTGGGTGTAAGTGGTGTCAGGCCTTACCTGGCTGTATTTTGTTGAAAAGCCCAATGGTAATAGCATGGAGGAGACTGTGGTTCCAGGTTTCTGCCATTGGCACTGTGCTCAGAATCTCCAGGGAACACACTTTGCAGTAACAACTTGGGAAATCACCTCTTTCCAGGGAGGATGGAGTGTTTTGACAGTAACATTTTCCATGATATTTTTGAGGAGCAGTAGGGAAGGGTAGAAACTTGCAAGTAGCAGAAACATGAGGTTCCTGATTGATCCAAAACTAGCTGTGGAACTTTTGAGATTTGCTTTTGATGATAAAAGTGCAGATAACTTGTTTTTGGTTGTGACAGTACATGCCTATGCCAAAGTGACAGCTCCTGAAAATGAAATTTTTTTGTCTTCAATGTGAGTACTGTTTTCATCCGGTTTACATACAATTAGCATTGCATTTAGTCAGGAGAGGAGGAAATGGAGCTGTGATTATTTTTTTTTTTTTAAATTTTAAATTGATTTTTTTTTTACTGTTATAAATCTTGTTGGCCATTTCTCTTACATCTAGGAAACTTCCATTTCTAGAATATTCATAGTAGACAAAGAATTTCCCACACAGATACAGCAGGTCAGGATGCAGGATATTTTCAGAAGAATATGTTTGACTTTATAGTATGATAAAGAGGAATGGGTAGCTATTTTCAGGGACAGGCATACTTCATCCATCTCTGTCTGTTATTTAATTTTGAATCTCAAGAAATATAATCTATGGTACAAAATAAGACTTGGTTTCTGTAGGTTCATTAGTGGAGCACAGATCTGTCCTCCCAGCCCATATTTCAATCTGTACTTCAGTCTGACATGTGCTTAAACCTCTTATTAATCATTTGGGTTAAGACAAACTTAACTAGCATCCTAGGCAGACAAAAGGAAAGCCACCCAGAATGAGAATTTACTTTTTTTGTAGAACTGAGGATGTAGTTATGCACAACAGAGGAGAACCACTCAAAGTTGTCCCTGGAGTAGCAGTGTATAAATCACTGAGATAAGACTACATTTAAGTGTATTTAGGCATGGTGGTTATATCCTACATTTAGGCCACTTGTCTCTGCCATGTGGAACCTCTTTTGAGAATCTGTTCTAACATCAAATGCCTATTTCATGATTTTACTTTCAGTGAAGTGTTTAGAAAAGATTTTCTAAATAAATTGTGCAGCAAATCTAAGGCAGAACAGAATATGGGCTGGAGATGTGAGTGCATTCTCAGGTTGCTTTTTCTGCTGGTTCCTCCGTTACAAGTCGCCTCTGTAGCATGTTGGGATTTTTCCTCTTTTGTTCTTGCTTCTCCCTGACTAGCTGGCTGGTTTGGCATCTTATACTCGTGAGTATTTTTAGCATCTCTTGAAAACTCAGAGCTGGTTCCTGCTGCTGATCAGCCAATACTACTTTCTCCAGTAGTTGCCATCAAAATATCTCCTATCAACTTCTTTGGCACTTTTTACTCACCTATCTTTTCTGTCCAATGTCCATGATATTTATCTCCTAGCAAGTATTCTCTTTCTGAGGAAGGAGATATAAGAATTCTAGCTGGTACTCTGCATATTTTTTGCCCAGACTCTTGATTTGCTGTGTAAATCCCTGTCAAAAACTCTAGGCGTGTATTTCCATGGTGATTGCAATGTGTTTACTGTAGTATCTGCCTTGTATTTGTCTTGTGTAAGAGGTCCCTTTCCCTCTTTGCAGGGCTTTTTGTGATACTGAAGGAATGTGCCTTACAAGAATTCTGTCAAAATAACATTTCTTAGTATTTAATGCAATGGGATTTTTTTTTTTTAAATTGCAGAATAACTAAACCTAAGAGAGGAATTGTCTTCTGAACAAAGACTGTAGGGTTGTGTGGTTTTGGTTTTTGTTTTCAGACCTACCCAGTACATCTGCTGATGCAGTAGATGCCTTATATAGAAACCTGAGTTTGCTCACTTTAAACTTGGAGAAAATAATCCTAGTTATTACAGAGCATTTATTCGTGATGGCAGCTTTGATATCAAAACTTTCAGGATCAGTAGCCTTCTGCCTGGCCTCTCTCATGACATGTGCAGTACTTACTGCTGTGTTCCAGGGGCATTTCTTGCTGAAGTGTTTCCTAAGGTGTAAAATGAGTTTGAAGCACAGGAGAACAAATAAAAGGCAAACTTCAGTGTCAGGTAAGACTGGGTTCTCCTGTTGTGACTGCTCCTGCACCTGATCAGGTCTCAGTCCACAGCAAAAATGACCAGTTACCCATTTACAACTGGGTCAAATGAGGACAGTCTCTTACCCGATTTCAGTAGGAGAGCTCTGCCACCTACATCCCTGAAATGATATGTTCTTTATTGCTTTCTAACTCCTCTCGCTTTCGAGGCCCAGATTTCCGACCCCCAAAATACAGCAGTTGGACTCAAACCAGATTTCTGAATTAGCAGACTTTTCTGGGAAGTATGGGAACGTGGCTGTCGACATGAGCACTGTTCCCTTCAGCTTAGGAGGACAGCACAAACTGGCAGGTATTTCCCCAGGTGTTGCTCAGCCTTTTCAGCAATGCCCTAGAGAATGTATTATTTTAGATTTATTACTTC